>NC_142647.1:46679166-46982196 GCF_053813885.1 Theobroma cacao
AAAATTTCAGAGTAAAACTTTGAATCAACTCACTTTAATGTGAAACAACAATTCCGAATCTAGATTCTTTATAGCACGTTTGGTTCGCGGAATAGATAAGAATGGAATAGAATAGCCATTACGTGGGAATAGAATGAGATGGAAATAAAATAAAATAGATATTACGTAATTTGGTATGATAAATTGAATAGAACAGAAATGATTATTATGGCGTATTACAGTGTTTGGTTGGTAAAAATAACTTTGGAATAAGAAAAGAATAAAAATAAAAAGACAAAAATACCCTTGATTATATAATGATTATTTAATTTTTATTTTATTTTTTAAATATTAATATTTTATTTATAATCTAATAATTAATATTACAAAATACTAATATTTTATTTATAATTTAAATGTTATAATGATTATTTATTTTTTAATTATTTTATTTTTAAACATTAATAATGTATAATTTATTTAAAATATTAAAAATTGATAGTTTAAATATTAATATTTTATTTATACTTTAATCATTAATATTAAATGTTATTGTGATTATTTATTTTTATTTTATTTTATCTTTTAAATATTAATAATTTATATTTTTAAATATTAATAGTTGATTATTTAAGTATTAATATTTTATTTGTAATTTAATCATTAATATTATAAAATACTACTATTTTATTTATAATTTAAATGTTATTATGATTATTTGTTTTTATTTTATTTTTTAAATATTAATAATTTATAATTGATTGAAAATATTAATAATTGGTAATTTAATTTATAATTTAAATATTATTATGATTAAAATATTAATACTTTTAATTAATTTTTAAATTCAAAATATTTTATAATATATAATTAATAACTTAACCTTTTTATTATAATAAGATTTATTTTTCTCTATTTGCATTTTTCATTTTTTAATTTAAATTTCACTTAATAATTTAAAAATTAATATTTTAAAATACTAATTTTTTATTTATAATTTAAATATATTATAATTAACATATAAAAATATTAATATTTTATATTTTAATTTAAAATATTAATTTTATAAATTTAAATTTGTAATTTTTAAAAATAAATAATGACATTTTAATCTAAAATGTATAAATTTAATTCCCATAGGTGTGGAATAGCTAATACCACAGGAGATGGTGGTGTTAGCTATTCCAAGCTTTTGCCTAATTTTAAAGAATAGCCATTCCTTTTGAAATGGCTATTTCTTTCTCAAGAACAAACCAAACAAACAAGGGGATAAAATTTTGTAAAAAATAGAAAGGGAATGGCTTAGCCATTCTACCTACCAAACATGACCGTAAATCTTTACTATGAATCTCTGATTCTTATAGCCTCCAAATCGCGGAAAAGCAGGATTCTTTTGACTCTGCTAAGCCAATATCCAGAAATTAAAGTCTTAACAGTTTGTTTCTTCATTTTCCAACCAAAAAGCACCAAGACACAGACTTTTAGCGGTAATTCCAACTTCCAGGGGTTCAAAACCCTAGAATTGAAGGACTTCAATTCAAACTCAGGAGTTCGGAAGAATTTAATGCTAGTCGGGATTTGAAATGGTTCAATCAGTGAGTTAGCCATGTTATAGAATCACTTACTCAAAATAGACGTTTGTCAACGGAACGTATTGGCTTATTAAATGAAAATTCATCTTGAAATTGAAAAAACCAATCAAAGGTGGCATAAAAGTTGGAAATTTGAAAGAATTTCACTAACAACGATTTAACAAATGTTACCAAAAATAAAGTAATGCATTTAAAAACAATTACTAATCAGTTAAAAATTTTTATGACTTGCTGGATTAATCTCATAATTTAGTCTAAGAAAAAGAAAGAGACAAACAGCTCTTTAGTAGTGCATAACTTTTTAACTTGCATGCATGAAATAATAAAATAATAATTTAGGAAACATGCGCCTGTGACGGTACCCAGGAGAGACAAAACGGAGGAACGGCAAACCAGTAAACCCCCAAGAAAACAATAACTACTTTCCTTTCCTCGTATAATACCCCCAACATGCTGTAGCCCAAAGCTCTATAGGAATATTAATACTAACACAATACCTTTCCTAGTAGAATCTAATGTCTTCACATGGTACCATACCGAGAACATAGCTGCCTGAGCTACAGTGAGCTATTGACTACCGACACAGGGAAGACCAAAAAAAAAATTTAGCATATAAGGAAAATCAACAATAAAGATATACTTAAGACTTCCTTCCCAAAAAAAAAAAAAAAAGAATTGAAACATTTGCTAACAAGCACGTTCTTATGAGTCCTTTCTTAGGCGTGGTCTGAACATCTCATCATTTAGGATGCTGTAGGTTTTGCCATGGACTTCTTAATAGCTTCAGCGTAGGTCCTGTGTTGGTAGGTAAGGGTCGATTCAAGCAAGTCCCAAAGGGATGTCTTGGGGTTCCAACCTGAGGCAATATTAAAAACCATAATCAGATGCTCAAATTTCTCATATGGAGAAAACAAAAGATCCAGCGAACAGCCAAGGGAAGTAAGATAAATACCAAGTTGTCTATTTATTATGGTCATGTCTGGAATTCTCTTGTCACTATCATCATATCCCTCGCCATAAAATTCTTTGGAGCTGATGTCAATTGTTGGCACCTCCAGAGAAGGTTCTCCACTAACCTTGGTATAGACCTGAAGAGTCCAAGTGCAAACACTTATAAATTACATATGATCACATACATCAACATAAACAAAAATAATAGTATGAACAATAGAAATTATATGTCATCAATCATGTCCTTCACCTCAGTCATCATTTCAGCAAGTTGCCTAACTGTGACTTCATTGTTTGGGTTGCCCACATTGAAAATATGACCATTAGCCCTGTCTGGGTTTTCCTGTATAAAGAAACCACTAGTTTAGTTCCTTTGTGTGGTTGGCCATATATGGGATAGGGAAGGGGGGAGAGGGTGAGGTAGGTGAGGAAGAAGGAGCAAGGAGAGTTATTACGCACAATCATCAAGAGGACAGCTTCAATAGCATCCTTTATGTAAACAAAAGTTCTCTGAGATTGGCCACCGTCCACAAGCTTCAGTGGCTCACGCCGTAGGAGATTCTGACCAATAAAATGACAAAATTATCATTAGAACTAAAGACCATCAAAATTTTGAAAAAATAAATTATAGATGGCATTCTAGGCCATTCCCTAGAACTGTGAAAAAGGCTCAACTAACATTACTAAAGCATGCCAGAACTCTTGGAACACCCTCACTCGGACCATCAATGCCAGGGATGAAATCCATCCTAGGTCCAATCCAGTTAAAAGGTCTCACAATGGTGAACTCAAGGCCATTCTCTGCCCCCTCAGCTGCAATGGATAAGAAAGGAAGTTAGTATATTATGTTTAAAGCATCTAATAGGGGCCAGATCATTTCACAAGATGCTAACCATAAATGAGCCTCTCAATCAATTGCTTAGCACATGCATATGACCACCTCTGCTTCTCGATTGAGCCAAAAATGCAGGGTGATTCATCTTCCTTAAGAACATAGTAGGCAGGATCCTATCACATCAATTACAGGACGAGTTAAAGATTTTAAACAATGTGAAATTACAAATAGAATTTTGACATCACCTATAAAAAAGAGGGGTAAAAAGAAACAATAACATAAAAGGAAGCGTATTAAATCAATTTCAGCAATGCCATGAATTTCGGATGCTCAAAACTCTGTGCAAAAAGAGAGTAGTACCTAGTTTTAACATTTCTGCCCCATGAAGCACATGAATAAACAAAAGACCTTTTCGCATGACCTCTAATTTTAGTACAAATAAAACCAAAACAAGACAGCTTCCTATGCTCAATGTTGTATGGTAATCATTACTAACAAAATCAAGCCAGATGAAGCAAATGATGTGCAACAAAATTTATACACCACAAAAGAACATATCAATGATCTGTACAGGAATTCAATCTTCCATACTGGAGGTTGTTTTAACCTCTTCTCATCAATCAACAAGCTCAACAGCAGGACATTCTAGGAATAACATAAACTTCAAATTCTTAAACAAGTAAATCCAATTGATACTTGTGCGCATCCTTTTAAAATGAAAAAACATAAGCCACTCACTGATACGACTATGATATACAAGACAGACTTAACAAAACATTCAATTACCATAGTAAATTGTTATTATATAGAGGCAAACAACCGCTTAAAAACTCTCCACCCCCCACAAAAAAAATGGAAATATCCATGCCCAAGTGAATACTGGATGCACAAGATCAGTTGGACGGGGGGTTGACCACCATCTGCTGATCATACAAAGACAAATCCCAGAAAGTTGTAAAAATTCAATGACATTTAGTTAGAATGATATACAAATCACCTAGCCACTATCCAATTATCTGGATTTATTCATTTAAACCATATTTCTTACCATTTCAACTCAATACCAATTTTAAAATCCTTTTTCTTAAATATTAAATACATATACCATCAAACAATAAACCATAAATCTTGAAAATAAAGATACCACCAACAGATCTTTACTAAACCATACATGCTGCCCTGTTGCAAGCAAAGCATAGATATAAATTCTCTTTCAAAAAATACTCAGTAAATTATTAGAAAGGAGAAAGCGAAAGGTTACCTGACGGAGAGGAGAATCTTTAGGAAGAAAGCTCCCAATGGTTTTTCCATACACTTCACAAGTAGAGAAGTGAATGAGACGCTTGTTGTTCTCTGAACAGTACTTCACCTACCAAACCACAAATCCACATCAATTTCAAATTTGATCTCAAAAACATCAGTAATAACCAAATCTCTCCCCACTCACATCGATATCAGTAAACTAAAATAGAACAAAAAAAAGGACACCAAACATAAAACCGTTATTACAGAAATGCTTACCACAGGAAGTGCATCAATAAAGTTGCTGTAAATTGTGTCGAGCGGACGCGTATTATAATCTGCCGGAGTACAGATCGCCGCAAGATTTATGGTCTACATTGCAACAAAAACAATAAAAACCAAATCAATCGTCATAACCCTAGCAAGAACATTTTGAAAATCAAAAGAAAATCAGCAAAACATCAAACTAATTAGAAAAACTAAACTTTTGAACAACAATGAAAGAATACTAGCTCAAGAAAAAACTTAAAATCACACAGAAAAAAAAAAGAAATAAACCAGATCTAACACATTAAACCCAAAAAACCTAAAGTAAAAAAAAAAAAAAAACCCAACGCATTTTAGTCAGAAATAAAGAGGAAAATCCAACGAATCCGCGATCTCCTTCAAATGTTATCAGCAAAAATAGAAATAGCAATGGTAACAAAAGAGAGAGCAAGAAGAGCAAGAAATTACGAGATCTGCCATCTTGATGAGGCCTTCGAGCCTAGAATCGTGCTTGATGTTAAGTCGGTGGAACTGGATACGGTCAGCCCAAGGGAGAGAGTCAGGCTCGAGGAGGTGCTTGATCTTGTCATTGTAAACGTCCAAGGCGAGCACCTTGTGTGGCGTCTCAGCCATCAGCTTCTCGCAGAGGTGAGAGCCTATAAAGCCTCCGGCTCCAATCATGCATATCGTTATCGGCTTTATTGGTTTCCCGTCCAGATCCATTCTCGTCGCCATTTCAAACGACACCGGTTTCTTTAGTGATCTTTTAGACGGTGGTGTTTGCCAGCGTAGGCCGGACGTGACAGGAAAATAAGAAGCGAAGGGAAGAGAGAGAAATGGAGAGACAGAGAGAGAGCAGAAGATGGATAGAAAGGAGAAGGGAAAGGGGGGTATGTGGTCTATATATGTGGGGAAGGAGGGAAATGAGAGGGAGGGAGAGAGAGAAGATGTAACTCTTTTACAGAGCTACATTAATTGAGGATGCGGGATTAAAGCGTACTCGTGAGTGTAGCCATCGCTTGTACTCGATTGATGATAGGGACACGTGGAAGGTTGGAAGGGGGTGTGGGGTGGTGTTTGCAGCAGCGGATTGTGTCCGGATGAGCCGAATTTATATTGGGTCTGGATACTGGCTGAGTAATCTCAAAAATTGCAAAATTTTTAATTGTTTTTGTAGTTTTAGAAAATATATTTTAATTACCATATTCCTATTTAAAACTAAATTATATATTTCACGGAATTAGTTAATTAGTTACATGATAGTTTAAGAAATGAAAATGAAAATTTGCTTTTGTTGTCTTTTCTTTCATTTTTTTACTCAAAATTTGAATTAATTTTTTTTGAAACAATGAATTTTAAAACTGACCTACAAATAAATGATGTTATATTTTTTTTCTCAATTTAATTAAGAACTAAATTTAACACTTTTAGCTTTTTGCTGTTAATTGAATAGTGACCAATACCAATCATATTCTTCCCCTAGTAAATTTTCATATGAAATACACCCATACACGCGTGGTTTGACCATGTTGTTGTTTATTGATAGCAAAACAGTATCAACGATCACGTGGGTTAGTGATAATGTATATCTAATCTTTTACAGGTTAGGAAACCTTATGAGCTTTAATCTACAAATGATAGTGATAGGATAAAACATGTTTCCAAAGTTCTAATCCCTTTATCTTCAATGAAACTTGATTTGCACCAACAAAAAAAAATTAATTCACATAAAATACAATCTACTAATACTCAAGTTAATCTACAAATTATATATTTTATTTTTTATACTGATAATTACAATTGAAATAATATCTACGTTTATTGATTATGTATTTATCAATTATGAAATGACATAACTATATTAGGGTATAGTTTTAACTTGTAAAGATGGGTATGAAATTCATTACTTGGCTACATAACTTGTCTTCTCTCATAGTGGAATTAGTAAGATGATTTTTCATTACTCAAAATGAATTCTCCTTGCATAACACACGCTTTAATTTTGCGCTATCCCCGTCCATTTCAAAACAATAAATAGTACATCAAAGGGTTTACTAGTTGTGGTAATCTTGGATATAACAAAGTTGATAAGACAACGTGCGGTGCGTATTTAATAGATATGGTCCCAATCCTTCAGTCGCACCAGTGAACAGAGACAAACAATGCCATCAAAGTTAAACACCACCCCGGCGCCCTCTCGTCGCCATCACTTTCTAGGAAATGAAGAAGTTTCCACTGCTAGAGTAGAGATTGTAGCAAGACTGGAATACAAAATTACCCAACGGCCTTTTTGGTTCAATACGGTTCAATATTGACACTACTCTTCGCAACCACCTTGTATTAAAAATTTTAGAATTTAACCAATTAATTTACTCTAATATTTTAATACATATTTAATTTTTTTTACTATTATTAGTAAGTAAAATCCACATGTCAATAAATAAATATATATTTATATATGAATACAAAAAAAGGCCATAATAATTAATAAACAAAAATGGAAAATGGTGGTTTCGTAAGAGGAGCCATGACGTTCTTCGAATGATCATCATGTGAGTGCGCTTCTCACCAATGAGCTGTCTGTCTCGATGCTCATGTGGGTAAAACTTTTATATCATATTTTCTTTCTATTTTTTTTTTCTCTAAACAGAAAAATGAAAAATCATATTCTGTAGTTAGTTTTCTTTATCTGGCAAATTATCCACGCGCCTTTTGGGCTACGCTGCAATCCCGAAGGAATCTCTATTGTGGCTTCCGTGTCAGTGGGGGACGGTCACCTTGTCTTCATCTTTTGAGATTTTGTAGTAACTTTAATTAATTGTATCTATTAACACCAGTAGTATTTTTATAACTTTGTAAGAGATTAAGAATTTCTCACTGTTATTTTTTGTTAGTGTTAATAGATAAAGATTACTACATAATTAAATGATAATTAGTGCGTAAATATTTTTATTTTATTTATTTTTAAATGATAATTACATAATTATAAATGTTTAATATGATTACAATTTAAAAATGTATAATGAATAAAAAGTTCCAAAACCAAGTAAATCATAAATTTGATAAAGGAGATTCAATAAAATTAATTTCTTTTCTATGTATCAGATAAAATCTTATTACTATAATGAAAATTTATATAATTAATAAAAATTTAGAAATAAAAATGAATAAAGATATCTTCTTCTTTTTTTTTGGTCAATTAAAAGTTTGACCACTTTCATACTTATATAAATAAATATTATAAATGTTGTGGAAAATAGTTATTTTCAGTTATTACTTAGTAAGATTAAGAGGTGAAAAGAAATAAAATGAAAATTAGGTGATTTAATAATAGCATATTGTAAGTGAAAAAGGATAAATATTTAAAAAATGTGCATATAGTGCTTAAAACTCGTATGTATCTTATTATCTCTTTTCTGATTTTGCATATCATAAGAAATTACAAGTATGATAAAGAAATGAATAAAATGGACAACCTCCCTTATTTTATTTTGTCTCACTTCATTCATATTGTACAAAATTGATGATATTAAATGTACCGTGTGTAAATATTTTATTTTATTTATTTTTAAATAATAATTACATAATTATAAATGTTTAATATGATTACAATTTTAAAATGTATAATGGATAAAAAGTTCCAAACCAAGTAAATCATAAATTTGATAAAAGAGATTCAATAAAATTAATTTATTATCTATGTATCAGATAAAATCTTATTACTATAATGAAAAAATATATAATTAATAAAAAATTAGAAATAAAAATTAATAAAGATATCTTCTTCTTTTTTGTCAATTAAAAGTTTGACCACTTTCATACTTATACAAAAATTATAAATGTTGTGGAAAAATAGTTATTTTCAGTTATTACTTTGTAAGATTAGGAGGTGAAAAAAAATAAAATGAAAAGCAGGTGATTTAACAATAGCATATTGTAAGTGATAAAAGGATAAATATTAAAAAAATGTGCATATATTGCTTAAGACTCGTATATATCTTATTATCTCTTTTCTGATTTTGCATATCATAAGAAATTACAAGTATGATCAAGAAATGAATAAAATGGACATCCTCCCTTATTTTATTTTGTCTCACTTCATTCGTATTGTACAAAATTATAAATATAAACCATTTCATTGTATCTTTTTAATACCCTATGATCAAACAAATTATAAATATAAACTTTAGATTAGGTCGTCCAACATAAAGTTTGAAACACTGGAATGTTTCCCACTGTTTATTAGTTAAAGTGGATACAGTACTTCATTATCAAAACAATGAAAGAGCATTAATTTCAATAATTGCCAACAAAAAAAAAATCGTTGTCAACGAAAAAGAAATATGTGACTACTGGTTAAAACATAAAATTGTATTCTAATTTTGTTTAGGCTGTGACATATAATTTAAAAACATGTCCATCGATTTAACTTGTGAATATTTTCATGAGATAAATTTTATCATTTTATCAAATGAGATAACAAGGAATGAGATGAATTTATTTTTATTTAGTGGGAGAGTGGAGTGAAAATTGAGCACGATAGCTACACTTGCAAATTGCAATATGTGTTCAAACATTGCTTCGTCTCCACTAATTCCTTGCACATGCTTGGATGGCAACTTCGAATCAGTCAAGATTTTGGGCATGCCTCATGAGTGATCATGATTTTTTTTCTTATTTTTGATATTTTCGACTGAATTTAACCACCCCTCGTATAAAAATTTGGATATCATATAAGATAACAAAAATGAGATCGAATTTATTTTTATTTGGTTGGAGAATGAAAACAAAATTAAATGTGATAGTTACACTTGCAAATTGCAATATGTGTTCGAACATTGCTTTGTCTCCGCTAATTCCTTGCACATGTCCAGATGGCAGCTTCGAGTCAGCCAAGATTTTGGGCATACCTCGACTGATTATGACCTTTTTCCTATTTTTGGTTTTTTTTACTGAACTAAGTACAATTATAAGAAGAGTACATAACAGAAAAAGTGGGTATTCTCTGTCGTTTTCAATAAAAGAAAAAAAAATCAATACCGTTGGTTATTGTATGAAAATTATTGACACTGACACTGATACGGACAATTGAATACTAATAGTCTAATTTTGCAATTAAATGCATTATGTTACGCTAATTTTGACACATTAACAAAAACAACAAAGTCGCAGTTACAAATCATATATTTGATTCCTGCTATTATCCTTACACGATCATGTCATTGTCTATACTGCGTGATTGAATGATATTGTTCTAAGGTGAAGAAGTCGCCATCATCAGAAAAACTCTGTTTTAATTTATTTTTGCTCAAAGCCATAAGCATTTAAACAGTTTGTCATTATGCTTGTTTCACAAGCACGATAGGGCCTTACACTTAATCATTAGTTAATCCTTACTTGTTTCTAACCCTTCAAATTCTATCCAAAACTTTGAAAGTGGCAACTGAAATAAGTTATTGGTAGCACACGGTCTCAGCCGAAAAAACAAAACAAAACAAAGTCCAAATTTCATATTTGAAAGATGAAAACAATGTGTATAAAATAATTATATTAAAATTTTAATATTTATAAAGATAAGATTATAAACTTCTTTAAAAAATAAAAATAAAGAAAAAATTACAAAATTTTAAAAGTTTAAGATAGGGGGCCTCCCTCCGCCTCTACCTATATGCTATTAGCAGGCGATAAAAAGATGGGAAAAACTTTAAAAGCAGTAACAGAAACTCGCATACCATACAAATGAGATTAATTTATTATACTCTATACTTTTTAAATTAATAGTACAATTTAGTACTAATTTTTTATTAATAATTAAATAAATAATGATAATCATATAAAATATTTAATTATTTAATCAATATATAAAAGATAATAATCCAACAAGCGGAAAAAAATATATGAAAAGCAGTTGTTGTGGTTGTCTAGTAGTAGTGGTATTTTGTTTCGTGTAAATAATTTTGCACGAGAATCACAAGTGCAGCAGCTAGCTTGCAATAAGGCTAATTATCACCGACAGAGCGACACACAGCCTCACGAGTTTTTCTAGCGCGTGGCAGAAGAAATGTCGCGAATAGTATGCCGAATGTAGCTGTCCACCATCTTGTTAGATACGTACATCATTTTTTTTATTTTTAATCTTTGTTTAATTGAACCGACAAGACGGAAAGATTGCAGCCTGGAGTTAATTGGCTGGAACTTTTTCCCTTTTTTGCTTGTTTGTTATACTTACTTGGAAGGCCTAATCTTACTTAAATGATTGATCAGAAAGAATTGACTGAAGTTCTAGAATTAGCATTAAGCAGCGATTGGGCGCTGGCGCCAGCATTTTCCCATTAACTCTCTTCGGTTGCTTTGCTTACGCGTTCTTCTGGGTGGGGCAGTTAATCGGAGATGGGGCAAAATTAGAGAAGTTATTCAACCATTTTATTTTTATTAAAATAAATTGGATAATTACTAATTCAATCTTTTAACTTCTTAGCCAGAGATAATAATTTTATCACTAATCTAAGCGTCGATTCTTCCCATGTTTATCATTGGGCCAAAGACCGACTGATCTATGAGGAAATTAAAAGGAATCTAATACTACTAGAAAACTAAAAATTTAAAAATAGTAAAAAAGAAAAATATTTGTATAAATAGGTCAAATTATACAATTAGTCCTTACATTCTATTAAAATGGTGGATTTAGTATTTGTAAAAATTAAATTTTTATATTTTTTAAAATTGACAATGTTAATCTAATGTATTAAAAATTTTCTATTATCATTACTGATATAGCATTTGGTTGTGTTAACATGATATTTTCTTGTTAATAGGATATTAAATTTGATAATATGACAATAATGATGTGACATTTCATGAATAATGTTATACTAATGTTGATATGACGTGATCAAGTATTAATATAAATTTTATAAATGTGAAAATGGAATTATTTAGTGTGAGTTAATGATTTTAAACAAGATTAAAAAAATAAGTTAAAATTATAAATAATTTTATAAGATTTGGGGAAAAGAGTGTTGGGAGACAAAAAAAATTGAGTTTTGGTGCTTTATAACTTAAAGTAGAGTGTTGTGAAATAGATAAAAAATATCATATTATTATTAATAGAAAAATATCATGTCAACATAAATAAATAATAGAAAAATTTTAATATTATTAACAATTGAACTGGCATTATCAATTTTAAAAAGTACATAAATTAATAATATAATTTAGTAGTCTAAATATCATTACTGTTTTACCATAAATATTTTTGAAGTAGTTTAGTACTATATCACAGCCTCCTCAACTACATGCTCATTTTCATATATCGTATAAATAGATAGGTACATTAAGTTTATGGGTTCCTTGGCCCATCTTCCAGGGATTCCTACCATATCACAAAGCCGAAAAAGGTAATTCTACCAGTACTTTCCACCTGAAGTTTAACAGTTGAACAGCAAAATAAAATTGCAAAGGCTGGTAGTGAAATACAGCTAAATGTGATGTGATATTTGGGAGGCACAGTTTTGAATTGTACTTTGTGCTACAGCTTAGAAAACAAAAGGTTTCTCAAATAGCTATACCTCGGGGAACCCTGTCCAGGGGGGACAATTGGCTGCGGAAATTAGAAAAAGAACAAATAAATAATGGCAACGAAACCCACCCCATGTTCCATATGCTTCTCAAGAGGTGACATGCCTTTATTATTATTTTTTTTCTAATCAAATCCAATGAAAGTTGGCTCCCTTTCAAGGTCATGTGGGTTGATTTCAAAGCCAGCCTATCCTTTTCTATTAGAATGATGAACCCGATTATACAGAGACAATAGCAATCTAGTACGAAACTAACCTAAAAGGAGGAAAAGAACATGCATGTTCGAAGAACTGAGAACTCCAATTGTGCTAGGTAGTCCTCTTGGAAATTCTACAGCTACAATTGCCCTATGGCCTATTAAGAAGGAATAGGAACTTTTGAAGGAAATACTGTATGAAAGAAGAAAAATGCAAAGAACAGATCACGAGTGTCTAGAGTCTACGGTCCTATCCAATATTCAATTTTTAGCCTATTGTTTTTGGCAGTTATGGCATTTGCCTGATTGCTGGTTTCCATGACCGTCTTTTTTTTTTATTTTAGAAAAAATTAGATAAAACTCTTCATGTTCTTTTTATATGATTAAATAAAAATAAATCTAATGTATTTAAACTTATTGACTCAATGATGGACATTTAAACCAATCTTATAACTCTTGAGTTGGTAATTTTTTTTATATGGTCACATGTACAAGTACTGATTATAAATTATAATCATAAACAAATATTGCATCTTATTAAAAAATAATTGTATAGGCAAACCAATTAACCAACCACTAGTATATAATTATACAAATTTAATATACAATTGAATCAAATCTACATATGATGCGACTTAAAATTGAAATTTGAAGATTTCAGAATCTCCTACTTGCTGCTGAGACAAGGCCTTACTGGTTTAAGTTGATAATTTCAAATAACTGACTGAGTCATATTAAGTATAAAAGGTGACTAGGTGAGAATGGCAATTTAAATAACTAGTAAAAAAAATAATTTCAAATGAATAAGCAAATAAGCAATAATCATAGAACTAGAAAAAAATTAATTTAAGTAAAAAAAAAAGAAAAGAAAAATAGATAGAAGAGTGCACAAGTAACTTAATGATAGTGGCAGTAGCAATCGATCCATCCGGTGAAGAAGAAGATATAGGCTTTTGGTTACTGACAAGTAGTGGGGAATTTGGGGTGAAGATAACATATGCTATTTAAATTGTAAGCACATTTCCTAAGGGCAATCATTGGAAACAAATTTGGAAGATTACAAGTTCTAGAAGAGTCCAAGTCTTCATACGGAGAGTCATGCATGTCTCACTGCCTACATCAACTTGGCTATCGAATAGGAACCTGGGAACTATAGTTTCCTGCTTATGGTGTGACGACACAAAAACTATATTGCTTGCATTGAGGGATTGTGGGCCTTCAAGAAATTTGTGGCTATAATTTAGACCTGATCTGATTAATGGTGATTTTTTCAGTATGAGCTTGAAGCATTGGGTGCTAGATAAAATGTCAAGTAATTGTATTTTTCATAGCATTCCCTGGGGTATCATTTTTGTACATGTTTTATGGCTCTTATGGTATTTGAGAAATATGAGTATCTTTGATGAGTCTTTCATTTGGCCCTACAATGCTTGAAAACAGATTTAGACTAAGGCAAAGGAGGCATGGGATACATTGTGCAGAGAGCACCAAAGAACGAGGAAGGAAATTATGATAGTCGGGGAGAAACTCAAGCAACGTTATGTTAAACTTAATATTGATGGGAGTGCAAAAGGGCAATCTGGAATGGCAGCAGCAGGCGGTTTGATCAAGGATGAGAATGGTAATTGGATTGTGGGGTTTACATTCAAGATCGGTATTTCTCTCTCTTTAACAGCTAAACGTTGGAGTATTTATTAAGGTTTAAGTTTGTGATAAAATAAGGGTTATAGGAAGATGTTGGTTGAATTTGATTATTTGCTAGCTATATAGAACATTTTTAATCAAAGTATTATTATAGATCCAAATGCCCATCTTTTAAGAGATATTAAAAAATTATTTTTATAAAATTGATTTTATTTAATTTTTTTTATTTATCATGAAATCAATCAATGTATTGATTGGATAACTACACAATTTGAAAACTTATTTTTGAAGTTACACATCTTTGAGACTCCTCCAAATAGTATTTTCACTTTTTTATTTGCATACACTTTAAAAAGTATCATGGATTAGAACAGTATAATTAATTTTGGTTTATTCTTTTCCCTATTAAAAAAAAAAGAAAAATTACTTATGTCCACTACCACTTCGTAGTTCGTACCTTGGCATCTTGGGGCAAAATTCTTGCAAGGGTAATGGGCTAAGTTTGGAACTAAGCGTGGATACACTCCTCCCAGCCCGATGGTGTTGATTTTTCTATTCGTTTGTGATCGATTAATGAGTTTAAAATTTTTTATTACTTTTTATAATTATTTTTAAAAACATAGTTATTTTTACAAGAAAAAAACACTGTAGTCTCTTATTAAAAACATTAATCAGTATACGTCTTGTCTCTTAATTAAGTCACAATATATTGTTGAGTACATCAATAAAAAAAAATTATTATAAAATAATTCCAAAATACGAGATTAATTTTATATATTTAAATATAAAAAAGTTAAATCAAATAAGATTGAAATGAAAAATTAACCAGACGATAACATATGATTTTTTTTAATATTTTGGGACCAAAAAATGGGGACAATAATCTTTTTCGAAGTGTTTATTGTTCATACATGATTTTGCATATATATAGGTGGAAGGGTAGTTTCCTTAAGGCCTAAAGGGACAATGGAGGGAGAAAGAGATGCCAGAGTCTCGCATGATTTAGCCAAGGATCTATTCGTAAATCTTCCAGCAGATTATTGTGGAGTTCACTAACTTCCAACAATGCCTCTCTTTTGATCTCTTGTTCCAATAACTCTTCCTCTCTGCCAAGGATGAAGAGCTCACAGCTTTCACCATCTCACCCTCTCCACACCTGATCAAGATCAACCCCATTCGGTAACCCAAATACCTAACGAGATGTTCTGTTTTTACGATGGAAATTCAAGTGTTTTTGTTTGTAATCTCTCATCCCATGAATTCATCCTCCCTCCAAACACCAAGATGCTTGAGATTCTGTCACAAATATTCCTCCAAATAGTGTTGTCCTGAATATTTCCTGGGTTTGAACGTCGCTCTAAGTGCTACAAGGTTTTCAATGTTTGTCACGTCTGCACCGGTAACTTCCTATCCTGTAAGAAAATGGATGTAAACGATGCGGAAGTCTAGTGTCAGATTTTGAGTTTAGGTAGTGATAACTCCTGGAGAAAAATTGATGGCCCATTCCGCCCTATAGCCAAAGGCCCAAAGTGTGTCTGCCAGTGGAACTTTGCGTTGGATGCGTACAAATAATGGCAAGGCAGGCTTAGGGGCATTCGATTTGAAGGAAGACACATTCAGGGCTATGAGTGTCCCTGATGTAGTCTCTGAACACCATGAAATGCAAAATAAGGCTTTGGTTACTGAAAGACTACAACAAAGAGGCTTGGATGAAGGAGGACTTTGATCTTCGAATCAGCACCATGTGTTGAAAAAATAGTATATTTCATTTACAAATCCGAGCTTGTTACAAAGAAGGAAAAAAGAGTGAATTTGTGCATGCACGAGATCAGGTCAGGTTTTGGAAAAATTTAGATTTCTCTCAATGCGAGTATATATGTGGGTTAGGTCCAAATGAATTTTTGTACGGCTTTAATTTATATTGTAGGCCCAAGTGAAATTTTGTATGGTTTTAATTTATGCTGTAAGTTGATTTGGTGCAACATTACTTTAATTTATGTTACCATATTGTAGGTTTTTTTATATTTCGAGAAGACCGAAATTATCGTTAAGAACAGTGACATCACACCTTAGACTTCTTACTATTTTTTACTTATTATATTTTTATTTGTTTCTCAGATTTTATATCATCATGATGCTTCGGCATCCTATTCCTATTAACAATACACCAAGGTAGGAGATCATGCTTATAGAATACGAGTCATCTTTGATATCAAGGGTGTTTATTTATGATCTGAAGACACAACAGAGAAGAATGATTGAAATCACCGAAACTGCCAATGGAAACAACTTCAAGTTCTTGGACGTTGGCAAGAGTGCTGGAATTTTAGTAACCCACATATCAGGAAGAGAACTTCCTGGCTTTCAAGGGAACTAACTAGAGACATTTTACCTTCCTATGCATACAAATTGGTAGAGATTACTTGGAGGGGCGCCAGTTCTTCCCATAATTGCTGATTGTTTCATCAAATGTTTTCCAGGAAAGGATTGTCATCTTGGTTTGATTTTTTAAGTTAATTACTGTATTTGGTCTCTTAATATTGCTCATTGCTTAATTGACTTAATAGTTCCTATTTGGCCTGAGACATCTTAGGCTATACATAAACTAACAGCCAGCTACTGCTAAGCCTGGACACATTAACTAACCTATACATGTCTTCAAACTCGACTCGATTAGGGGACTTACTTTGTCGAGAAAATATATGGAAGAATTCTGGAATTACTCTGTTCTCCTTGTAATTGTTATTTGGAATTAAAGCAATGTGAATTTATTTTCCAGAAAGAAAGAAGCAAGCACCACATTTCTTTGCTCCCTATAATTTTCTGCAGAGTACTCTGCTTTAAATCAGTAAGGGTCCAAACAATGACATGTAGATTCTCATCTTCTATTCTGGGTCAGATCAGAAACTAATGGTTTCCTGGGAAACCATTCTGCTAATATGAAGGAATTCCAATTCCTCCAACTTAAACATACAACTTAATAATTGAATTTTCACCAAGGAATATCGAGGGTGCAGCAGCTACTTAAAATTATTTCAATATACTATAAAGCAAAAAAAGTATAATGCTTGCTCACATTTTTGCATATTCTACTTGAAAAAAGAAGGCCAGTTTTTCAATAATGCTCAGTAACTTCGGTAGGCAGAAAAATAAAGGGAGATAGTCTTCAACAAAGAGAAGAAGAAACAGAGAACTCTGCTTTATCATTTTTTCCTTCTTCTTTTTCTAATAATAGAGAGATGTACAAGTATTCAATCTGTGACCTAATTCCCCTAGGACCCCAAAATTTTAAACGAACTCCAAGCCATCTATTCAGAGAAACTACAACATTCAACACAGATTTTGGTGTGGTTTGAGTCTATGCTGTGACTGAATTAATACCTTCCTTGAATGCACTTAGTAATGCACGCATCACGTAACACGCAAATTGCAAATTAACATCGGGCTGTGTTACGATTCAGGTATGCGAAGATCATGACAATGAGCAAGAAGAGGACAAACACAGCCCAGATGGCGCACTTGAGCTCAAATGGGAAGGGAATTGAAAGAGTTTGGCAGAATGCGGCAGCAGCAAGGAGTCAGGAAATTCTCTCCACTGCCTGTGTAGTTCTGGTGCAATTGCTGTGGATAAAGTAAGCAAGCATAATAAAAATGAATGTAAGCAGGACAAGAAACGAAAGCAAAACCAAGGGAAAAGGGAGCTGATGATTGGACCGATCAGTTCCCACAAATTGGAGAGATACACCGAGTGCATATGAAAAGCAAAATGCTAGAACTGCATTTTGCCATTGTAGATGCCGCTGGGAACAAAGCATGGACTCTAGCTGCAATTTCAGGTTGGAGGCAGTAGTAGGAGTTGGGGCTGGCGAGGGTAACTGTGCTTGTGGGGATTCATGGTCATTAGAAGGAGAAGGTGATGATGTTGGCCTTTGCGGCTGAGGCGATTCGATGTTGATACTCGAAGTTGCTGTCTGTGGCAGTGTTGGTGCTTGTTCTGGCAGTGATCTTGGCTGGAGTAATTCAGGAAGGATTCGGATAACAGATGCTACAATTGAAGCAAGAAACGTCTGAAGCTTTTGCAGTAAGTCCATATTGAATTGTTTTTGCTGAAAAAAGAGGCCAACGAGTTTGATATATATAGTGGGGCTGGGGTAAGAGAAAAGTCTGAAAAGAGAATAAAGAACAAAGGAAAGGCACTTCTATTAGCCACCAGCCGACCTTGACAGCTTAAGAGCAAAACGGTACAAGCATTTGCACATCGGATATCCGGATTTGATTACCCTTGATTTGGTAAACAACAGCCGCAGAAACACAATGGGAAACTTGTAGGCATCTGATCAGACAAGTCCCTCTCAAATGGTTCTTTCAAGCAAAAGGCAACATAACGTATTGGAAAGCAATTTTTTCCCCTTTTTACATAAATTTTGCTGGATTTTTTTAAAGGTATCTTGATGAGTCGAGTGGACGTAGTATGTTCCTTACATCATGGATTTGAACACCCTTTAGTCATTTTGACCGCATATAGTTTCCAATCAACGTTTATACTTTTTTAAACCAGGCAACATTCTATTGCTTGTAGTTCCCTGCGGGGCTCCGAGTCCTGTTTTTGTCTTCATTCTCATTGCCTGTCTTCATTTTCTGACTAGGACAAACTGTTCTTTTGGTAGCATTTATTTTGGATTGAATGAAAGTCAATGTGGGGTACTAGAGTAGCCTGAGTTGGCTAAGCATTGATGAAAAACTTCTTGAGATACCTAGGAATTTTCTGTTTTCTTTCTCTTTGCCATTGTCTCCTCCGTGCCACAAGGAGGATGACACCCACTTGGGTTTGATCATCAAAGAACATGTGACATTTTCTCCGACCCCATTTCCATGAAGCTTTTAGCTTCAATGGTTTATTACTTGATTTGAGAGTTTCATTGCTCGTAGGTTAAATCTTATTGAATCCAAATCAAACATAGAGCAATTTTGACGGGACAGATGCCAATATAGGACCTGCCCCTTGCTGGATTATTTATTTATGACTGGTGATGCAATTGAAGCTAAAAAATGTTAAATATTAAATTAATTTATTGAAAAGTTACCTAATATATGCGATATAATTGTTACAGTAAAAATAAATAAACTAAATAAATCAATATTTTTTGAAGGGCAAGAACATTTCATTCAAAGATCTAGCTAGGGGGGTTGCCAGAAAAAATGCAGAGAGGGTAGAGAACTATCCCTTCAGCTGCTAATCCCCCGCTACAAAGAGACCTAAAGGGCTACACAATTCAGCCACAAATAAGTCCCCTGTTACAAAGGGTCCCAACTCCCATGCAGAAATTAAAGAGATAAAAAGCAGAAGAGTGGCCACAACAGACTTACAATAAACTTCCCAAAATGAATGTCCATCTTCCAGACTCATAATCAAGTAAACGGTAGGAATGAACTGGAACCCATCATACATCATTATCATCAAATCAGTGCCAGACGACGCTTTTTAGTGTTTCCATGTTGGATTGGTAGGAAGAAAAAAGGCCAAGGCTTCCATGTTTATTTGTAGTGGGGCTGGAGTAAAAAGAAACAACTAAATTAGAGCAACGTATACATGGCCCGTGATGGATTGCTTGAGAAAAATGCACCACTAAAAAAGGAGCAGTAAATTTGATTCAACATCTTTAAGTAAAACAATAAATTTGGACCTTCTTTTTAGATATTACCATTACCTTCCTTAGGTTAGGTGTACACCCACTTTCATTTGTACATGAAAGAACTTGGAAATAAGGTGCTACATTCATTATTGAGACCTCATTTGTTTAATTTGCATTGATCGCTTCCAACTTTAATTTGTCTGAAGAAGATTATCATCTTGGTTTTTCTATTTCAACATTCCTGTTTTAAATGTTTCTTCTTAAGTCAATTTAGTTGGATTGTGGAAATTGTTTATATGAGGGATGATTAAATTAAAGACACCTTTCAACAAAGTTGCCTCTATTAATTAACAAACATATTAATCTGAAGCTGGAAAACCAATGTCTAATTGCTCGCAGTTCCCAATATTCGTTGTATGGTTTATCAAAAATGAGAAATGAGTGTAACACTGTAACAGAATTATCTTAGGGCAAATATGAATTTACAGATAGCTACTGCTAATTGATGAACTAAATTAGCTAGCATTGATCTTCATACCATGTTAATTACTAGTACTATTATTGATCAAAATCTGGAATTATTAGTATTAGTAATTTCCAGAACAATGGAAGCACTGCAAAGTATTACACCTTAAGAAAATCAGTAAAAATTTGGATCTAATCAAACAATAACATAAAAGACTTAATTTTTATTACTTACATACTTTGTACTTTATGGTGGGAATCCTAATAAACTATTACAGCATCCTGTTGGGGGGCATCAAAAAGGACATGCAGACCGGACATATTCACGAGCGGTTGAAATTGAAAATTTCAGAATGGAACATACATACACAAGGGGCTCACACCTTTGTTGTTACATTGAATCCGCACACAATTTCCAAGTGCTAAATGTGAAGTAAAGCTAAACGCCATCAAATAAACAAAGAAAGGCAATTTTCTCAGTTATGCACGAATCAATCGACTAACAATTTTCTCAGGCAGTGTTGCGATTCAAGTATTCGGAGATCGTGATGAGGAGCAAGGAGAGTAGAAACACAGCCAAGACAGCGCACTTGAGCTCAAATGGGTAGGGAATGGCAGTGGTATAGCAGAACGCAGCTGCCGCTACTAGGAAGGCTACTTTCTCCAGTAACTGTGAAGTTTTGGTGCAACTTGGGCTAATAAACAATGCCACTAATATAAGAAAGAATGTACCTAGAACAAGAAAGGAAAGCAAAACGAAGGAAGAACCGAGCTGATTGGATTGATGATCGGTTTGCGCATATTGGAGAGAGATAGCAAGGGCATATGAAAAGCAAAATGATAGGACTGAGTTTATCCATTGTAGATGCTGCTGGGCTGCAAGTATAGACTCTAGTTGTTTTAGGTCGGAAGGAGTAGTAGGAGTTGGCGGCGGCGGATGTGACCGTTGTTGTGAAGACTGCTGTTGATTAGTAGGAGAAGGTGGCTGGAGCAAGTAATTGTTGAAAGTGGAAGATGTTGGTGGCGGTGGCAGCGACTCTGGTTGCAGGGTCTCAGGGTCCTTAGCAGAGGGTGGTGGTGATGGCTGCGTTGGCAGCTGAGATGGTTCAAGGTTGATAGTAGGTATCGACTCTGGTTGCAGGGTTTCAGTCATGTCATTAGCAGAAGGTGGTGGTGATATCGGTGCTGGTGGCTGATGCAATTCAAGGTCGACAACAGAAGTTGGTGGGAGTGGTGGTGACTGTGATCGCGGTAGGTCTAAGTTAGGACTAATTCGGAGGAATGCTGTAATTGAGACAAGAAAGGCCTTAAGGTTTTCCAGGAAGTCCATCTTGATAATTGTAGCTGAAGCAAGGAAACTTAAGGGATATATGCCTGCCAGGGTATTTATAGATTGTCTGGAAGAAAAGGACAATAAAAAACTGAGGTGGAAAAAGGACCCTTTTATAAAACATCAGAAGAATGAGTAGGCCTAGCATGATCGATGGCATGAGAAAATGCTGACAAGAAAAGTCTTTGCGCTATCGGATAATCCGACTTCAAATTAGAGCTACATTTGTTCCTTCCAAATAAATAAAAGCAAGCTCTGGTCAAGTTCCCTGGATTCTTCTTGTTTCAAAGCTTTGTCCAGAATAAAAGATTTCCTCTGTGGGACATGTGCTTCTTATCATGTTCACATTGTTCATGAACTTTTTGGCACTTAATAATGAGATCCAAAGACTAAGAGGATGAAATCACGTCTTTTATGTACTTTCTTTCATGTTTGGGTCCTTTCTTCATTTTGATTCATTATATTGACTGTTGCAATTTCAATTAATTAATGGGCTTCTTTGTTGAATTTGAGGTTTCACAGGGATTCCTCTTCATTAATCTTCATATACTCGTGTTCAAGTTTAAGTTCTTGTGCACCTATTATAACTTATATTTTTTTACTGGAGCAAAAACAGAAACTCAAGAAAAAGTACTAGGATACCGACAAGGATTCTAGTAACTATTTTTTCTAATTATGTATTACTAGTAGTTAATCCCCATTTTAGTCAGACTAGTCACATGACATCTTCCCTATCTATTGCAGAATATACAAACAGCATTAAGAAATCTATAACGAATTGCTGGTAGATGTTGCATGCGGCTCTTGGAGCCAATCTGTTCCAAAAAGAAACAAAATTTCAAGGAAAAACTGGTCAGCTTAGTCTTTGATCTGACCACTCAACAACCTTGTCACGAATCTTGTCATATAGTGAAAGAGTCAGGCTCCAAAAAATGAATAAAAACCGTGCCATTAACTTTTGCTAGTGAGCTTACATGGTGCGGACTCCGGAATGGCTTAGAGTCGACAATGAACTCTAGGAAAGTTAGAATCGTCATAGTGCCTCAAATCTACTTCTCACAATTGGCGGACCTCCAGGCCAATCCGACCAAAGGAAACAAAGTCAAGGAAAAAAGTGGTAGACTTGGCATTGGTCCGACAACAAGTTTTTGCCATGATACTCAATCTGAACATAGTAATAGGCTAGGAACTTTCCTTTGGGTTTTCCTCTTTGCGACTTTGGCCTCCAACCTTGCTGACGTGCATGTGTCTGGGGGATGAATTCGGATACCCGATGCAAAAGGCCAAGGCAACCAGTTGAAGACTAAATTAATGAAACCAAAGATTCAGGTGTGGTGGCCCAGCTATAAATCTTGAAACGGATCCTTTTAGAGAATTTGATAAGGGAAATTAAATTGCCTAGTGCTTTCCTTTCCCCCTTCCATATCATTCAGCAACTCCGATAGTTTTGACTTCCATTCAGAAAAATTTATGGGTTCTATCATATAGTACGTTATTTCTTATTTAATCGTGTTCATACAGATATCTAAAACTAGTATTTATATATCTGAGGACATTCTGACAAATCACAGCGTTTTGTTCTTCATGGTTCTTGGGGCCTTGACAATTAGTTGCCCTTCATGACGAGTACATTCAACCGTAGGCTGCTGAATACGCAAGCATTGGGATGCAATTCTTTTCTTTTTATTTTTTATTAAAAGATGGAGAATGACGTTGGGAGTACTGTTGGCACAATAAGGAGCCTAATTACCTAGCTTGGGATAAATAGTAATAAACTGATGTATAGCTAGCTCTATTATATTTATAATAAGTTCTTGAGTGATGCTTTGGGTAATTGCTCCTAGTCCTATATAGAGCAGGTATTCAAAGCTTCATTTCGGTCACGTTTCTTTCCAAGAAATGTTTATTAACTCTATGTAAAGAAAAAGAAAAATAATACAAAAAATCAAAGCTCAAACCAATACTTTGCACCTTTTTTTTAAAAAAAAAAAGAAGAAGAAAAGAATGGATCAATGTATCCTTTTCTTGATTGGGACCAAATCTCTATAAAGATTGGACTAAACAGGTATGTGTCTATTTGGGTTAACCTTCCTGACCCATTTCTTATGGAAGTTCCTCAATGGCCCATAACTTTAACACTTAATGTTTCTAATAACTGTAATTTTTTTTTGAAAGTGAATCTAATATTTGTAATTTATTAATAATTGTACAGAAATCAAACATTTTTTTGCCTTCCAAAGGGAACATTTTTTTTTTGTAGGAGTATTTTTTGGTAGATTATCATTCATCTCTTTGGACTCATGAAAACCCTGCAGGATGAAGCTAGGATGGTGTTTCCAAGACCTGTCACATCCCTCACATTTGCAGTTAACATTGTTCCACTTAATTCATAGTTATGGTCGACAATTATAGTCCTGATACAAAAGATTACAGCATAAAGTACTCCACTATCTAGAGAAAAATTGAGAAAGACATATCTTCTGTCAGTCCTCTAGCTAAAAGCTTTTGGCAAAAGCAACATGTAAGTCCAACAGAAACTTGTAGAAAGATTCGAATTTGCATTTAGCACAGGACTTGGGCCCCCAAACTCACAAAAACCATTTCCCCTTAGCTAGATCATTCATGACCTACTGCTGCATGACTGCATCCCTTCTTTAATTAATAATAATCCCTTAGCTTGCTAGACCAATCAAACTGGAAATGAAAACTACCTTGATTTAGTACTATATCCTTCTCTAATTAAAACCCCGTTCCTCTCCCTTTTCTTGCTATAACCTTTTAAAGAAGAAGGCTATTTTGAACTTTGCAGGTTGCTTCGCATGTCTAATACATCAATGAAGTGAGATAGCCATACTATATACACAATTCTTACCTGTAGGGCTCATCTAGGACGGCTAAAATATACTATATAGTACGGGAATATAGCATTGGAATTTGGCATATATACCTAAACCGTTTCCATTTTTAAGTTTAAAGAGTCACTTCCATGTTGAATAAAGAAAGTTGGTGCATACTATTTTTTTCCATTTATCAATTAGAGTTAGATTCCTGAGGTTGCAATACCCTTTTTTTCCCTCATCTCTTCGTCCTTCTTACGTGTAAAGGATAAGGCATCAAATTTCTCTTGTTTTTTTTTTAAAATAAAACCACATCATATATAAAAACCTCGGGGGAAGGGTGACTATCCTCAAATCTGTTATGGCCAGTCTCCCTATCTTCTACATGTCTCTATTCCAAATGCCATAAGGGGTGAAGAAAGAAATAGAAAAAATCCAAAGGCGATTCTTGTAGAACGAGACAGAGGATAAAAGGAAAATTCACTATGTGGGATGAGAAAAGGTCATTGATCTGAAGGAGAATGGAGGTTTGGGAATCACCAACATTGAAGTAAAAAATAGAGCCCTACTTACCAAATGGTTGTGGAGATACGGTAGAGAAAAACAGAGCCTGTGGAGGGAGGTTATAGTGGAAAAGAATTGTGAAGACCCCAACAACTTACTGCCGTCAGCTGAGAGGAATAGGAGAATGTCCACTACATGGAAAAATATTTTATCCCCCATTTCCCCTACTAACCCTTTTTTTATGTAGGTTTCCAGCAAGTTAAGTAGATTGATTGGCAATGGTAGTAGAATATTATTCTGGTCTGAAGAGTGGATCGAAGGAATCATTCTCTAAAACGCTTTTCCAAGAATGTTCGCTTTAGCTATCAACAAAACGGGGAAGATTCAAGAGTTTGGATCCTAGCAAAATAATGAATGGAAATGGGAAATAAAGCTGCGTAGAAGGGTGTTCAGATGGGAGGAAGAACAATGGAAGCAATTCACTGAAATTGTGAATGATTATAAACTTTCTATGGGAATTCAAGACACCGTCATTTGGAAAGGTTCTCCTTTAGGCGACTTTTCTGTCAAAGATTTCTGTAGGAATCATGTGTGTAATGGCAGTGGTGGTAGCAACAAATGGAGACAGGTTTGGGCTAATCTTGCTCCACATAGAGTTGAAGTTTTCGTATGGCAAATTCTCCATGGAAGGGTTGCTGTCAAGGCGGAGCTCGTGAAATGGGGGCTGATGAGTTTGAGCTCAACTTGCTACCCCCTTTGTCATCAGGTTATCGAAACCATTAACCACGTATTCATTTATTGTTTTGAATCATGGTGCATTTGGTCTGAATGGTGCAGGGAATGGAATTTTAATTGGGTGCAACCAGAGAATTTGTCCACTTTTTTTCAGTCTTGGAATGTTGTGATACTAAAGGATGGAGAAATAAAAGTATGGAAGATGACATTCTTTGCGGTGACTTGGTCCCTTTGGCTGGCTAGGAACGACATTGTTTTCGGAGGTAAAACCTGGGACAGGGCTCAAACCTACGAGTTGGTCAAGCTGAGGGTAGCCACATGGGCAAAGGCCAAATGGCCAAGAGACTATAGCAAAACTCTTAATACCTTTATTGAGCCAAGGTTAGGGGCGGTTCTTAAATGTGTCAAAAAGATGAGACCTAAGGTCGAGTGGACGAATCCTGTTGATGGTTCTATGAAGTTTAACGTGGATGGGGCAGCTAGTGGATGCCCAGGAGAAGCTGGAATTGGTGGGATCCTTAAGAACTCTGCAGGTGAGACCAAAATGATGTTTTCCAAGTCAATAAGGATGGGAGATTCTAACCTAGCAGAAGTGCTGGCTATTAAACAGGCCTTCATGATGTTTTCCGCATCAAATTGGAACGGTTCTCATTCTTTGGTCATAGAGAGTGACTCCTCAAATGCGGTGAGTTGGATTCAAGCACCTAATCAAGCTCCTTGGAGGATGAGAAAGTGGATACTCCAAATTGAAATGCTGAAAAGGAAAGTGAAAAGGTGGGAAATCAAACACGTAAGAAGGGGGCAAACTAGCAAGCAGATACCCTTGTAAAATCGGGAATAGGAAGAGATATTGATTTGGCCAATGTTTGGATTGAGGTTCAGAATGGTGATTTTGTGGTGAATGGCAAGTATATGCGTATCTAGCCTTCACTTTGATGCACAGAGATACGCCCAGGCAAAAGGGTGTTTGGTCAAATGGTTGAGAAGTGGACTTGTGGAATGCCTGGAAGGACATTCTAGTGCAGAAGGGAGGTGGGAGAAGCATTGGTTTGTCAGTAGATTTCTTTTGGCGTGATCTCTGTTTTTTGTTGTTGTAGACACTAAATTACAAATAAAAAACGGAGTAAAAAATATATAAAAAAAAATGAAAATGATAATGAAAAAATGAAAAAAATGAAGAAATGAAAAAAGGAGAGAGGTACGATCAAAATATTGCAAACATTTCTTACTTTATCATGCTCTTTATTAAGTATCATTCCAATTTTATGACAAATGCAATGCAATGTACTCATATCTCCTCTTTTGACAGAATGGAAATGAGGGCATTGTTGGGAGCAAAAGGCTACTTTTCATTAGAAAAAAAAAGTGAAGTTTCTACAATCAAGTATAATGACAAGGAATATGGGAAAATTGATTAATACAAAGGGGATACAGTCCCTTCTTAATGACTGTTTCGATAGATATTAACAGTAGTCTCAAAATTTTATCTCGAAATAGGCACATTTGTCAACTCCCTTGTCTTTTGTATGAACATCTCGGATCATGATCTTCACCCTTTCTGTGTTAAGCTTTTGTAGTACTTGGACCTCTTTCGTGTCTAGACCGCCCTTTCGGGTTTTCGTCCTAAGCACATCTCCCAGATTCAAGCTGCCTTTTCAGGTTTTCAACTTGAAATTTTTCCTTTTTTTTTTTTTATGCAAAATATTTCTTGACAGCATCGGCATTCACCGGGTTGGAAAACTCCCTTCCATCCATCTCCGCCAAAATTAGTGCTCCTCCTGAAAAAGCTTTCTTCACCACGAATGGTCCTTCCCAATTCGGTGTCCATTTCCCGCGAGGATCATGCTGGTTCGGGAGAATTCTTTTCAATACTAATTCTCCTTCTCGGAACTGTCGAGAGTGTGCCTTCTTGTCATATGCCCTCATCATTCTCTTTTGATATAACTGCCCATGGCAAAGTGCTGTCAACCTTTTTTCTTCTATGAGATTCAATTGCTCATAACGAGCATTAACCCATTCGGCTTCTTCCAACTGTACTTCTTTAAGGACCCGAAGGGAAGGAATTTCCACTTCAATTGGCAAAACTGCTTCCATCCCATACACCAAAGAGAACGGTGTAGCTCCCGTGGAAGTTCGGACTGTTGTGCGATAAGCATGCAAAGCAAAAGGTAACTTCTCATGCCAATCTTTGTATATATCTGTCATCTTTTCAATTATCCTTTTGATGTTCTTGTTGGCTGCTTCCACTGCTCCATTCATCTTTGGGCGATAAGGTGTTGAATTGTGATGCTTGATCTTGAACTTGGCACAAACTTCTTTCATCATCGAACCATTGAGGTTACTAGCGTTATCCGTGATGATCCTTTCCGAGAGACCATAGCGACATATTATTTCCTTTCGGATGAACTTACATACCACTTTCTGGGTCACATTGGCATAAGATGCTGCTTCTACCCACTTAGTGAAGTAGTCAATTGCCACCAGAATAAATCGATGCCCATTTGATGCCTTCGGGGTTATCAACCCAATCACATCCATGCCCCACATTGAGAATGGCCATGGTGATGTCAATACATGCAGTGAATTAGCAGGGGTGTGGATTCTGTTCGCATATATCTGACACTTGTGACACTTTCGAGCGAAGTCTATACAATCCTTTTCCAACGTGAGCCAGTAATACCCTGCCCTCATGACCTGTCTTGCCAACTTATGTCCACTTGCATGTGCTCCACAAACTCCTTCGTGAACTTCTTCGACTATTCTCCGAGCTTCGGTTGAATCCACGCATCTCAAAAGTGTTTGATCCCTACTTCTCTTGTATAAGATGTTCCCATCCAAGAAGAAATTCATTGCCAACCTTCTAATGGTTTTCTTATCATTTTCTGAGCTTTGATCCGAGTACTGCTGAAATTTGAGATAGTGCACAATATCATGGTACCACGGTTTCCCGTCTATTTCTTCTTCTACACTAGAGCAGTGCGCGGGACACTCTCGAAGATTAATCATGATGGGTTGGATCTTGACATTGGTACCAACTTTGAACATTGCCGCCAGCGTGGCTAATGCATCGGCCATTTGGTTCTCCTCTCGGGGCAAATGATTGAAGCAAATTTCATCAAAATTTTCAATCAGCTTTGATACATACTTGTGATACCGAACTAACTTTGAGTCACGTGTCTCCCATTCTCCTCGCAACTGATAAATAACCAAAGCAGAGTCCCCATACACTTCCAAAATGTGAATTTTCCTCACGATTGCTGCTTGAATGCCCATGACACAAGCTTCATATTCAGCTACATTATTGGTGCAATAGAAGTTGAGTTTAGCTATAACGGGATAATGATCTCCTTCTGGTGATACTAACACGACCCCTATGCCATGCCCCAAGGCATTCGAAGCTCCGTCGAAAAACATCTTCCAATTCTTTCTCTGATTCCTCCCCACTTGTTTGACATATTGACATCAAGTCCTCATCTGGAAATTCAAACTCCATTGGTTCATAATCCTCTTCCACCCTTTCTGCAAGAAAATCTGCGATTGCACTTCCTTTGATAGCTTTCTGGGACACATATACAATATCATATTCAGACAATAACACTTGCCATCTTGCCACTCTACCTGATAAGGAAGGTTTCTCGAAGATATATTTAATCGGGTCCAACTTTGCAATGAGCCAAGTGGTATGATATAGCTAGTGCAGAAGGGAGGTGGGAGAAGCATTGGTTTGTCAGTAGATTTCTTTTGGCGTGATCTCTGTTTTTTGTTGTTACAGGGAGGCGGTCTGCTTGCTTGTTCTGCTATTAGTTATGGCTATGATAGTTGTTTGTGATTATCCACGGGTTTCTAGATAGGGTGTGGGGGGAGTTAAGACTGGCCTGATGATGATGAACTCTGACTGAAAGGGTGAGTTTAAAGACTTCGTTTTTAGGAGAGGGAATGGGCAATGTTTGCTTAAAATTCTATGTTTGTGGCCTCTGTCTTTTGCTCAGTTATGTAATTTTGAGGGTTATGCCACCTCCAGGATTGTGCATAGGTCTTAAAATTGCAGTTCTTTTGTACTTTTGATTGGAGTTTAACCATTGGTTACTCTTGTTAATGAATTATTCCAAATTTCAAAAAAAATATATAAAAACCTCAATAACTTGAACATAAACCTTCATGCAATGTCGATCCTCTAACCCAACCAGATAATCGTGGCCCCAAACTGATGTATTTCTTTTTTGCTTTGCATTATACATTGGGGACAGATTGCACGAGAGTTGGGGATTTAATTAAGTCAATTCGTTAGAATTTTAATAATCTCATTAGACTAATTTGTTAAGGTCCAGCGAACAATATATTTAGCTTTTTCATAAGTTATTTTTTATATAGTTTGTCAAGATATAATTAAAGAAGTTAGTTGTCATGTTATACAACAATTTATAAAGTATTGTTTACTTTGATATGTTGGTTTCACAGTTTTGTCTCATAAAAAGTACTTTATAAGTTGAAAATGGTTGGTGTGAGCTTCAAATGTCACTTTAATACGTACACAGACAGCCAATGTGAGATTAATGGCCCCTGCTGGGTTTGTGACATCTTCCCCACTCCAATAAAGATCCATTGTCCAGTTCGCTTTGATATCAACTGCTATGGTCCATACCACGTTATAAGATATTATCCGCATTATCTCATTGAGTTTATGATTTTGCCTTACAAAAAACATCTCACAAGTTGAAGATGGTATGAATCTTAAATGCTTAGTCTCACTCTAAAACACAACTAATGTAATATTTATGACTCCAATTATGACATCTTTCTCGACGTGAGATTAAGGGCTCCTCACTTGGACCATTACATCCTCCTTGATGTAAGATTGATGGTTCCTTTAGGATCATGACACTAATACTAGTAGTTTATTACAGATAATTTCATTCATATTTATTAAGATTTTTGGCCGTTTAGACCAAGAAATTATTGCCTTGCATACATAGCAGATCATTCATCTAGGAACAGTATATACTCAGAAAGTACCACAAGAACGGCAACTGATATGCTACCCATTGAATAATTTTCCTAGTGCACCCACGTCCCTGTCTGGACTCTAGTGCATAAATGCTCTCCTCAACTTAATCATCAAGGCAAAATGATAAAAAAGAAGAAGAAGGGGGGTAACAAGTAAGGAAAAGAAGTTAGAGAACGGGATGGCTTAGTGACAAAATTTTGGCTTTTTGTCATTTGATGAACACAAGGACATAAAGTGAACAAAGTTTCCACGACTGCTAAATTAACTTCTTAATCAATATCTTAAGATAGAATTGAGATTGGGATTTTAATACCTTACATAAATACATAGCACTAGTATATAATTAAACTTTCAAAGTTTTTAAATGAGAAATTATAGAGCACATGTATAGCGTGCAAAATGGGCTATACATAAAATCTAATGAATGTCATGAGAGTTAGAAAAATAACCAAATTTCCTCATGGAATTTCTTGGTACAACTAATTTAGTCCAAGCCCACCATGGATTCGAATAAAACAAAATTCTCAGCTAAAACAGCACTGCAAGGTGCTGCAGCTCTGATCTCTTTTGGCTATGGAAACAGACGAGAGAACAAAGGAAGAATATTCATCATCCCCTCCCACCCACTACTCATCTTCTTATGCCCCATCTCCTAAAACATTGCTCCCTCAGTCTTTCTCTAATATTACATACTTCTGGTGGTATACAACTTTCTCCCTGAACAATGAGAATAAATGATGGGTGCATATATTGTTTTAGAGTGCTCCTCTCCTTGGCAAAATTCTCATTCCAGGTCCACTGCCAAGCACCATGGTGTCCCTTTTTAGACAATTTGGGTTTCTGTGTTTGTTGTAGCGTGTGCTTTCCCTATGATTGAGGCTGCCCCCTCCTTGTCTCACTTTGGATTCTCTCTCTCTCAATGCCAGCCACACACACCTCTGTCCCCAACTCCTGTTGAATATACTGCATGCCCAAATTAACAACGTATTTAACAATTTCTTTTTCCTAAACAAGCCCAAATTATTCTTTACATTTTTCCTCCATTTCTATTCTCACAACATAATAACAAGCTTGAACTAGAATTTCCTTCAACTTTGCTTGATTATAATTAGGAAGAGATAATGCAATAATTATCCCTGTCGTTTCTGTTGAAACTATAACATCAATTGACACGAAAAATAAGTATCCAATAAGTTTTTTTTATTAAGATTCGAGGGGATGAACAACTTCTTCAGGAATAATAAATGAGAGTCGTGTCAATAAATAGTTAATGGAACTTATAAAATAGTGACAAGCAACAAATTCATGAGTAACATATGAAGAGTCGTACTAATAATTTATTCTCACAAAAACTCAATAGTTGGAGTAAAATTATCAGAACAACCTTAATTAATACTAGCAAAATAAGAACCCAGATAAGCTATTTTAGAATATTTGGATCAAATCATATATATTGTTGACTTTAATTAACACACATAGCCTTTCAATCCAACATATCCCCTCTCTTTCAGCGGTGTCAAGCAGTCGTTTTTACAAAGAACGAAAGAGGAGAAGTGGAGTGGTAATTGGGGGGGAGTTTTGGTTGTAAAACTTATGGCTAAAAAGGAACAAACGTACACGTGAAAGGTGAAGAACACAAAGAAATGAACCCATAATTTAGAAACGTTTCCATAGGGAAGGCGACAGCTGATAAAGGGGTCATCTGCCCTGCATGTAAAGACCAAGACAAGTGTCCTTAAAAAACCAAAATTTATGTCACCTTTCTTCATTGTCTCCAACGACATATATTATACACGAACAAAACCTCCCTCGATTTCATCCCGTCTGAACAGTTTGCTTCCATAACTTCTTCCCTTTCACTGACCATACATCAAAGGAAGTAAAAAAGAAAGAGAAAAGAAGAAGAAGAAGCTGATTTCTCTTCTTGTTTCTTACTTATGTGTTTGTTCCTTGGTGCATTTTCAGACACCCATATCTTCGTCTTCTTCACCACGTGGTCTTTTTTTGTTTTTTTGTCTCTGTAACGGCTAATCATAAAGCTGATCAGTTCTCAGCTTTATAATAATTCAGCTTTTCTTTATTTTTTCTCTCGAGCTCTTATATATAAGTGAGATGTTCTTGTTCTTACACTGTTTCATTTTTATGGCTTTTTTGTGTTTCTTGGTTTTTTGTGTATCCCTTTGATGGGTAGTTCGTGTTGTTGTTCTTCTCGGTGAATTTTAAGTTCATTTTTTTGGGCTGAAAATGGCTTCTATTCTCCGGTTTAGGAAACTATGCTATGTAGAGCAAGCAGTTAAGTGCGCTTCAGTGGGGTTTGAATCTTTTGATCAGTCTCCAAAGATTGATCAAAAGCTGGACAAGAAAGAAGAAGAGGTCATTTCTGCTAACAATTTTGCCTTGGAAATCATCAAGAAGAGAAAGCAACCAAGGAAGCAGCCCAAGGAATGGAGACGCTTAGATTCTTGTTGTTGGATGATTGGTTACCTTTGCTCCACTTGGTGGCTTCTTTTGTTCTTGTACCACAGTTTGCCGGTCACATTGCTTCAGGTTCCTGAATCACCAGGGGTCAGGCTTAAACGTGAAGGCTTGGCAGCTCTTCACCCAGTGGTTTTAGTCCCTGGCATTGTGACTGGTGGCCTAGAGCTATGGGAAGGCCAGCCTTGTGCTGATGGTCTGTTTCGTAAACGACTTTGGGGTGGTAGCTTCACTGAAATCTTCAAGAGGTACTTAACAGCAATTTTTCTTTTTTACGTAGGAATTGTATCTTTTAGTTTGAATTTCGATTGAATTTTGAGGAATTATATGGGGCTTCTGTTGGTATGTAGACCTTTGTGTTGGTTGGAGCACTTGTCTTTGCACAGTGAAACTGGCCTTGACCCACCAGGAATCCGGGTTCGTGCTGTTCCAGGGCTGGTTGCGGCTGACTATTTTGCTCCGGGATATTTCGTGTGGGCTGTTCTCATTGAAAATTTGGCAAAAATTGGTTATGAGGGGAAGAATTTGCACATGGCTGCTTATGATTGGAGGCTCTCTTTCCAGAATACAGAGGTATAATTGTTCTTCCTTTGCTTCTACATCGTTATTGCACGTTTGCATTAGGTTATATTCATGTCTATCTCAAGTGTACACTGCTGTTTCAGCAGAAATGATTTAAGTAAAATTGTTAAAATTCTTTAACAAGATTATGAAACTTACGCTTGAGTTATGGCTTGAAGTTTCTATCAATTGGGGAGGTTCTTAATTTTAAACAGAGCAAGGCAATGAATTTATCCATGCTTGTCATGGCCCTTCTGCTCTCTGCTTCTGAATATGATGGAAAACAATATCAATCTTTGGCTCCAAACAATCCTTCCTGCTTTCATATGTTGCTTCTTCCATGGCCAATTTGCAGCACAAAACATAGATAACATATTAAATCGAGTTTTTACTAATATATTTTTCAACTGGGGATAAGCAGATTCGGGACCATGCTCTTAGTAGGCTGAAGAGTAAAATTGAGCTAATGTATTTAACCAATGGCTATAAGAAAGTGGCTGTGGTGCCCCATTCCATGGGGGTTATCTATTTTCTTCATTTCCTTAAATGGGTTGAAACACCTCCTCCTATAGGGGGTGGTGGTGGTCCAGGTTGGTGTGCCAAGCACATCAAGGCAATCATGAACATTGGTCCAGCTTTTCTGGGTGTTCCAAAGGCTGTTAGTAATATATTCTCTGCTGAAGGCAAAGACATTGCTTATATCAGGTTAGTGTTTCCATCTCTTCCTCATAACAATTGCTGCTGTTGAAACATAGTTGAGATGAAGTTACTGCAAAGTACCATTGTATCACAAAATATGTTATTAATGATTTGATCATATCAACTTACTAAATGAAGTTACAAACAAGATTAAAATGAAATCACCTTTCCTGGTTTTCTCTTTAGTTTGGACATGTAGAACCTTGACTGAGATAGAAAATATCCCAATACTGGTGACAACAAGAAATAATGATTTCTTGATGTTAGTGCATTATTAGCAAAAGATTTAGCTTTCAGTATTTACCAAATTTTACTCTTTTGTTTGGTCTTTGTAGAGCTATGGCACCTGGACTATTGGATTCTAAGATTTTAGGGCTACAAACATTAGAACATGTCATGCGGGTGTCTCGGACATGGGACTCCATTGTGTCATTGGTGCCCAAAGGGGGAGAGACTATTTGGGGCAACATGGACTGGTCTCCTGAAGAACGGCATGCTTGTGACTTCTCGAGGAAAAGACACTCTCAACCCTCTCCAATTGACAATAATGTCAACAACAGTGATGTGAAGAGAGGTTTTCGAGTGAAAGATCCAGTTCAATATGGAAGAATAATCTCTTTTGGCAAGACAGCATCACAGTTACATTCTTCACAGCTTCCCACTATTGATTCAAAGGTATGATATGTATGCTTCAGCTAATGACCTTAGAAAATATATTTAACCTTTAGCCTTTTTGATCTGTTGAAACAACTTAATTCACTACTGAAGGGAGACAACTTAAGAACAGAGTCTTGAAATGACTGAAGGAAAAGAGCTTTTTCTAATGAGAAATCTTCTACTTTCTCGTTTTATCATTTCCAGCTTTTAAAATGACAGAACCATGCTACCTCTTATGGATAACATTTATATATCTTCAAGTATTGCCTCGTTCAGACAAGTATGCATTTTCTGAGTACTTGACAAAATAATAGATCTCCTATCTAGTATCCATTACAAAAATAGAAGACTGTGTTTCAGTCCTTTTTATTGTTGTTGCCAAAAATCTTGCTTTTGTAATGAGAATCAATAATGAAGTTTCATTCTCAGGAATTTTTGCGGACAAGTGCTTCCCAAAATTTAAACTTTTCCTGTGGAGAGGCCTGGACTGAATATGATGAGATGAGCAGGGAAGGCATCCAAAAAGTTGCAGCAAATAAAGCTTACACAACTCAAACCCTTCTTGATCTGCTTCGCTTTGTGGCACCAAAAATGATGCTACGGGCTGAAGCTCATTTTTCACATGGAATAGCCGACGATCTAGACAACCCTAAATACAACCATTACAAATACTGGTCTAATCCACTTGAAATGAAGTACGTATAATTGCACTCAGATACATTTTGACAGCTTTAATAGTTATATGTATTGTCTTTATTTGTTATACATATTAGATAGATTCTATGTAGTCTATTATCTGTAAACATGTATTGTCTTAAACTCATATCTATTATGTCTCAGACATTCAATGCGTTGACAATCTTGTTCTGCTTTCTTTCCTTGCATACATTGAACTTCTATTTTTGCAATTTACCAATATAATCATCAACTTCTCTTGAATTATTAATCCTCAATGACCTTTTCCCATTTGGTCATGTGATCATCAAATTTTGACTTCTGAAGAGACTCAAATTTGTCTATCTGTCAATCAAGTGAAGCACAAACCTTATTGCAACATACCTGTGCACATCCCAAGATGCACACAACCGAAAATATCCCTTTTTGTATACCTTAGTACTTAATGATTAAAAAGCTGAATATATTTTTCAGACTACCTGATGCTCCGGACATGGAGATATACTGCTTGTATGGTGTTGGAATTCCCACTGAGAGATCATACGTGTACAAACTGTCACCTACCAGCGGGTGCAAAAGCATTCCATACCAGATTGATAGCTCAGTCAATGGAGAAGATGGTAGCTGCTTGAAAGGTGGAGTATACTTTGTAGATGGAGATGAGAATGTACCTGTTCTAAGTGCTGGATTCATGTGTGCTAAAGGATGGAGAGGAAGAACCCGGTTCAATCCATCCGGCATTGCTACATACATAAGGGAGTACCGGCACAAGCCACCATCTAGTCTGCTAGAAGGGAGGGGCATCGAGAGTGGGGCACATGTTGACATCATGGGAAATGTTGCGCTCATTGAAGACATATTGCGCATTGCATCTGGAGCCACTGGGAAAGAGATAAGAGGTGATAGGATTTACTCAGATATCCTAAGAATGTCTGAGAGAATAAACCTTCGGTTGTGATTATATTCAGATAGCTTGATGATCTTTATCATTGTCAAATGAGATGCCGTAAGGCAGATGGAAGAAAAAGAAGCGCTAACAACAGAACGAAGTAACTAACATGGGAATATAAGGTGGTGATGGGAGTTTCTTGAGAGGACTAGCTGAAGAGCACAACCCTCAGAATGGAGAAATTAAGGGTACTTGATCAGGTAGAGACCTTAGCCTTTTTTTGCGGTGAGAATACCTTGCTGGAAATCGTTCATAACATTTTGGCCGTTGTGCTAGAGTGAAAGGTGCATAAAGTGGGGTACTCAATTTTCTGGTATCTTCTAAATGTTGTAATTTTGCCACTTTTTCTGTAATCAAATAGTAACAATTGGAAAGAAGATGTATTTAAATATTCTGCATTGATGCCTTTCTATTTTTTTTTTTAATCATTGAACCTTCAGATGCTTGTGTTGAGAACAGTCATCTTTTTCCCCATGGCCTTGCTAAGTCATCAACTCTATGGAACATGGATGAGCTCTACTCAACCTATCATTGAGATTCATATCTGTATCTTTATGTCTTCATTTCTGTCCTAGCCTCTTGGACTGTCTAGTTATGGCCAAACTCCAATTTACTCTTTGGCCTTTGCCAAGATAGTTCCAAAAACAAATGGCCAATGGCCAGGAACAAAAATTATCCTAAAATGGAAATGGAGATGCAGGGGATCGAACCCTGTACCTCTCGCATGCAAAGCGAGCGCTCTACCATTTGAGCTACATCCCCACGCTGAAAGATGGCAATAATTCACTCTGCTAATTGCAATTCTATTTCTTTCTGATTCGTAGGAAGTGAATAAAAGTTAGCTGGATGGGAGTTTGAGATAAAAGGAACAAGAAACTATTATAATCTATTGCCTATAACAAGAAAAAGATTACATTGTCCATATAGTGGAAGCCAGTTCTCCATTTCCTGCCGCCCTCCCTGATTCATAAGTGTGTCCTATTAAATAATACTATGTAAGAAAGGATGTCCAATCTCTGTCTGCCAGCCATGTTCCAAAATTGTATCAAATAACTTCACAGGAGCAAAATGACTTGAAAGTGATTGCGGAACTGCTAGTGAAGGAAATAAGGGCACACAATACAAAACAAGGAAGGTCAGTGACTGAAGATTTCAGCTACTTGTTTCTAAATGCAAGTGCCATTATTTGGTTGACCCCTTCCTCATCTAGGCAAAAGGTGAAAAGGGTGTAGCAGAAGCTAGGACAGCCCGAGAATGAAACTCTTGAAGGCACGCCAAAGGGGTTTAGTTGGAACCACTGCCCTTTTTTTTTTCTTTTTTTTGTTAATTTGATATGGGCAATTCCCAGATATAACATTGTAAATCCTCTTTCAAAGGTCAAATGACACTGTAACCCATAATTACTTGCAGTGCAGCTAAAGAAAACTGAAGGGCAAAGTTTGGTTTTCCATTAACTTTTAGACTGATGGAAAATTGGGTGCCCATATACCAATCTGTTGTTGCTCTTGTTTAACTTTATTTAGGTGCCTGATATATTGTTAAATATATTAATCACCTCTTAAACTATCCAGACTGGCTTTACTCATATCTCCCAAATGAACCACTCATCGTGCAGCATTATTGGCAACTTATGACAGCCAGGGGATGGTTCTGGTCAAGAATTGAACATGATGGAAAACCCATCTCAGCAAATCCCAGCTCAAGTTATCCCAAGATTTGGACATGTTAAACACGCCTGTAACATGAAAATGATTTAGATATTAGAGATTTGGAAGTACGGTAACTGAACTTACTTGTTTAATTAAAGAAAATTCTTTACTACAATCTATTAAACCCAAAAACTGTTTCTTTATTTTGCATTAAAAAATTTGAACTCATGTATAAAATAGTTACTACTATATCACAAATCAGAGAGGCAATCATAAAATGGTGAAGGAACAAATCTATAAATTGAACTTCATCCCGATTCATAAACGCATAGCCTCAGCTCAGAAATAAATAGACTACTTGGAACTGTAGCCTTATTATCCCGTTGTTGTTCTTCAAAGCCACCTCCAAGCTCTCCTTATATCCCATTTTTCTACTCACTCTTCTTCATAGCCTCCAGCATATGGAAAAAAATATGAAGTTTTCCAGTTATTTCTTGGCTCCATTCGTTCTCTTTGCCTTTGCGCTTTCCATGGTTAATGGGCAGCCTCTTGTTCCTGCAATGTTCATATTTGGGGATTCTGTTGTTGATGCAGGCAACAACAACAACCTCTACACCATTATAAAAGCAAATTTCCCTCCTTATGGAAGGGACTTTGTTAATCACAAACCAACTGGAAGATTCTGCAACGGAAAACTAGCCTCGGACTTCACTGGTCTTTGATCCAATAACCCCTTTAACCCCATTTTGGAATTGTCTCTCCTTTCATACTGTTTCACCTTATATATGTTCTCTAAAAGGGTGTCCTTTGTTTTGCTTTCTAAAACACAGCTGAGAACATTGGCTTCACTTCTTATCCACCAGCGTATCTCAGCAAACAAGCTGAAGGAAAGAACCTGTTGATTGGAGCCAACTTTGCATCAGCTTCTTCTGGTTACTATGAGACTACAGCAAAGTTATATGTAAAACTGAAACCAAAAACTCTCTTTAACTTCTCTACAAGACTTTTAAATATATGTTCCTTGTTTTTGCAGCATACACTCTCATTGAGTAAGCAATTGGAGAACTACAAGGAGTACCAGAATAAGTTGGTGGCAATTGCAGGGAAATCCAATGCTTCTTCAATAATATCTGGTGGAATCTACCTAATCAGTTCTGGGAGCAGTGACTTTCTTCAGAACTATTACATTAATCCTCTCTTATACAAGGCCTATACACCTGACCAATTCTCAGATATTCTCATTGAATCCTATGCTCATTTCATTCAGGTCTCTCTTCGTCCCTTTCCTCCTCAATTAAAAGTTAATATTTCTTCATGTGAAAAAGGACCGGTAAAAACATACAGACATGAAGAAAATCGAACCTTGAAAGATGACTTGCATACATTATATAAATGATCTTCGGAACTAATTATCCTTTTTGCTTGTGGCAACTCTGGGAACACAATTAATTTCACAACACAAAACCAAATTAAGCCGTCAAAACACTAAATAAGGGATTTTAAATGGAGAGATCCTTGCCCCAGTATATGCTTTTATCTGGTGACTAGAACTTACTTTGTGACAGAATTTGTATGGGCTTGGAGCAAGGAAAATTGGAGTGACAACATTGCCACCGCTGGGGTGCTTGCCAGCAGCCATCACAGTTTTTGGCTCTGATAGCAACAAGTGTGTGGCTAAGTTAAATAGCAATGCAGTTTCATTCAACAACAAACTCAATGCCACATCTCAAAGGTTGCAGAAAAAGCTTTCTGGGCTCAATTTGGTTGTCTTTGACATCTACCAATCTCTCTTCAACCTTGTCACAAAGCCTGCTGAGAATGGTACGTTATCATTTCTTTACCATTTGATCTAGTTAAAGTTTAATCTCCAGGCAGGGCAGGGCAGGGCACTGATAGTTTAAGCAATGTCTAAACAGGTTTTGCAGAGGCAAGAAGGGCTTGCTGCGGAACTGGGCTGCTGGAAACATCAATATTGTGCAATCCTAAGTCCATTGGAACATGTGCAAATGCATCTGAGTACGTTTTCTGGGATGGCTTCCATCCATCAGAGGCTGCAAACAAGATTTTAGCTGATGACCTCTTGACCAGTGGAATCTCTCTCATTTTCTAATATAAAAAAGGGGTTTTGGTTAATACTCGCTGGAAAACTCTACTCGAGTTGTGTCATGGAGAGTTTGGTTCGACTCTTTGTTGCTATGTACTTATAAATTACATTACATTGCTATCTATCACTAGAACTATTAATGGGAAATGGTTCCAAAAACTTGTAATTTTCCATGTGCTCATAATTTGTAAGTAGTCTGAAATAATCCATGTCAGCCACAATAAAATGTTTTTCTGTTTCTTTTGGCCAATGAGAAACCCAAATCTTAGATTTTCTTCTTCTCAACTATTTTGCTCTCCTTTGGGGTCTGTTTGTTAAGGCCATCAATTCAAAATTAAGTTCATATTTTTATAATTTATGAAACAAAATTAACAACTTAACTGGTGATGAAAACAAGAAATTATCCACATGGTGCTAATTGAAAAAAGAAATACAAAATATCATGTGAGAAAAAATTAAAATTATAAAGATGCAAGTAAATTTATCCTAATAAAAAAAAAAGAATTTATCAACTAAATCAGCTCATAATTTATTTAACTAAGATACTTTAACAAAATTAATCATCTTTTAATTTAATTTAATTTGGAGGCAATCATTTCAGAATCATCAATTTCTCTTTTCTTTATGAACTTACATGTATAACTACCAATTATAATCATAATCATGTATTAAATCATATAAAAAATTACTTAATAAACAAAGCAATCAATGAATTAGTATATAAATAAAATAAAAATTAAACTCACAAGAATTTAAAACAGAGCCCCTAGCTCCCCACGTCTCTAAAGCCCAATAAGTCATACATCACTTTCCTAATTCCTACAAGGAAGAGATGGACTATAGTTTAGCAGCGCTGAAACTGCTATGCGGGCAACTGAAAGATGCCAGAGAAACTCCTTCTCAAAACGCCTTGACTCTTGGCGGCATTCTCTTCCAACGTGCCTGGCTTCAGGTCTTTTGTCTGTTCTACTCTCTCCTACCCTTCCTCCTTTCCTTTTATCAAATTCCCTATTTTACCTTTTCCTTCTTACCCACCTTTTCTTTTCTTTCTTTTTTTTTTTATTTTTATTTTTTGACAGGGCATTTTGATCTCAAACGACGATGACGACCGCCTGCTTCTCGATGACGGCACCGGTATTGTCGAGCTTAGCCTCTCCGGCGATTTCCGTCAACGTCAATGGAAGAAAGGTTTTGTTTTGTTCTTCCCCCCCCCCCCCCCCCCCCAACCACTGTTTTATAATAAGCGCATTTTATTGAAACGGCTGCATTCTCTTTGGCAGGTCTGTATGTAATGGTGGTGGGAGGGTATTTTGTCCGTACAGGTGACCTCCCTGTTATTAAGGTACTTGAATTTCCCATTTAATTTCTTCTAATTCATTTCATAAGAAAATGTTAACTTCTTCCATTTTAATTGGAAGCATGAGAAGATGTTGTGTATAATCTAAAGATGAAATGCAATTTCTCTGTTTCTCACACAGTCTGATCATTGCTTAATAGGTTCATAAGATTGTTGATCTTTCTCAATTTCCGGATCGAGAAGCGATGTGGTATCTTGAAGTTTTGGAGGCTTACAAATTGTTCTACCAGCCCCTTATTGAAGAATTCATATGAAGAATCCAGTTCTCTGTTTCCTACACCCCACAAGTTTAGTTGGATGAGGAGCTTGACTGTGTTTCCAATGCTAGTTCTAAGGACTGCATTTGACTATAATGACATTTAGCTGAGGAATGTTCTTCCCATAGATTAAACATGATAAATTTTTTTGTCATTTATTGAAGCTGAATATTTCTCCATCATTCCTAGATTTTAAGTCTTTTCCTTTATTCGAGGCAGGCTACGTTTGCTTCTTCTTGTTGTGGTTTATACTCTATGCTATTCTTTACGTTGTAAAGTTAGTCTGCCTATGTCCAATTCCCTCCACAAACTATGTGTAAGACTCTGGCTTTGAACCTTGTGTCTGCAGTCAGTCATTTGTCCAGAAGTAAAGGAAGAATTCTATTGTTTCGAATTTGAAATAATGTGGCCAATGAGATTTATTCAAGAAATAATGCATTGAATTCTCTACTTAATATCTGGCAGAAATTTTCCGGCTTCCGCATTCCATCATGAAATATGGTTAGATGATGTTTGGTAAGGGACGAAGGTGACACTTTTTACATTAGAAGTGAATAGAAGAATTGCATGAAAAGATAACGCTAATCTTAAGAAAGAAGCATTGAATCACTAGAAAGTTACATCAATAACTTTGGGTTTTATGTCCATGTGGACGACGATTTATTAAACCACCAAGGTTCGATCCTCAGATCAATAATAACAAGAAGACTTAGCCCACAAACTCACAACTGACTTTCTCTCTTTAGATGGGAAATTCTGAAAAGAGAGCAATCACTAAAAACATTTCGAGTGGATCACTTGTCCAAATGATCTGGGGCAAGCTGCTTCCATTTAGATTTCGTCCTGAAGCTGGAGTCAGATGGAAGCTTTGCAAAGAGATTCTGGAAAAACATTCTTTGTGATAACCCTGGCTCCCTGGTGTGAATCGCTTAAGAATTTCTCCAATAACGAGCAGTTGGGCGTCAGGAGATAAATGTCTGAAGCAATGAGCAGCAACTTCTTCCGATATCAGAGAATCTGCATCCCTCCAATTTTCATTAGGATGAAGATGATCATGTTTGCCCTAACGCAGCCAATCCATGATTTTTTTTTTCCTTCCTTCTGCCTCTAGTTCTTTGGTTGAGAATGCTGCTGCCTCTTTTTCCACTTCTCTAACACTATATATAATGTAGAAGACCTGGCCTTATATCTGACCTTTTTATTTATTTTATAGGAATAGTTGGCAATTTTTTAAAAAAATATACTAATCTATGAACTAATGTATTTTTAATTTTTAAGAATAAATTTTAATTTTATTGAGAAAGCAAATTTTATTTCAATAATTAGGTAAGAATTATACAACAATAATACATTAAATATAAACTTTAAAAAAATTATATCATGCTGCTAGTCTAATAGTTCGATAAAAGAAAAAAAAAATTCCTTCATTGTCTTCCCTCCTCTACCAAAGGTAGGCAGTAGAAAGAGAGGAAAGGAAGCTCGGGAGTTATCGTGCGAATGCAAGTGGGTGGGGAAGTCTTCTCCACCATTACTGGTGTGCGGGCAATGAAAGTCTAAACTCTTCACATGATCATTGTTCAATAATTACTAGGGAGTTCGAAATCTCAATTAGCATATTACTATAAAAATACACACAACTTTTAAGAGACAGAACCCCTAGCAGATAAAAGGATTTGATTAACCCTTGTGCTGGAAATGAGAGCTGCTAGATAGTTCAATAATGTCAAATGCTAACTGCATAATAATGAAACATGATAGGAAAAAATAAGGTGATTGTTTCTCTTTTTTAAGTTAATTCTATAATTCTCATTGTTCTTTGAATTATATTAAATTTGATAGAGGATAACGTGCAAGAAGCAAGTGGATTTAGCTGATTTAGGTTTGTTTTTTAATTTGCGTCCCCTTTAATAGTAAAGTAAACTAGTTTGGTATAGATCATCGAATCTTTTAATGTGAAAACACAATCCTTCCCTTAAATGGCATAAACGGTTGGCAGCGAAATATTACCCACAAGATGCCTTCCAACTATCAGGGACCATGAAGTTGTTGATTCCAAGCTGACATATTTCTGGAGGAAGCAGACGGTTGCAAGGACTCGGTCTATAGAATTAGCATAGAAGGGAATGATTGTTTCCAGCAGCGTTTGCACTCGTGGCCATATTCCTTCTTTCTCCAGGAATACAAGGATATCATATTCTCCGGTGAAGCAATGTTCCCAAACTGAAGTTTCTCCACTGTCATTCAGAACCTCAAATTCGAACTAGACAGTCTAGATAGCATATATTCATTATGAAGGAACAAGGATGAGGTGAGATTGTTCATGCAACATTGCCCCAAGAATGATTATTCAGCACCAGATCTGCACATGAAATGATCGAATGCATGCTCAGTAATGTGCCATATCAGTGTATGCAAAAGCAAGCAGCAATATAAGTGCCAAATCTGATTTTGGTGTCTCACCAGGCCTAACTACCCGATTAAGAAATCATCTATGCTGATAAGTGGGATTATAGCCAAACTTTTACTTGAACCTGATAACACGTAGGGTATAAAAAAATTTGCAAAATCATGATAAAACTAAGCGTATCTAATGTAAACAAGAAACTAAACTAGATATACTATTGAGAGGCCAAAGGTCTAGGACCATCATTTTAAACATTGCTACAAGTAATAAATACAAATAGGATAAGGAGCTTACACAGTGTATTTGTGACAGCAATCCAATAATCTATGAATATTTTCATCATTTGCATGTTCCTCCATCACATGCTTCTCCTCAACAGAATCCTTTAAAGAATTCCACTTGTTTAATATGCTGATTATCCTTCTAAGCTGTTGCAAAGGTCAGGGGAAACAAAAATCTTGCAACAGAACCTAAATATAAGAGCACAATATATTGGCAGTTCTATAATGTATCTTCAACAGAATTAACGGATTTGTTACTTGAAAGTCAAATCAAAAGGATACAGCAAAAGTTCTGGCATTTGATATTCTACCACAGGTGGCCAAGCTCTCATTTTCCTTGTTCTCATCAAATTGGTGATCAAAAAGATCATCTTCTATCAGATCAGCTTTGCTCGATAGAATGAACACATATTGACGCAGACTAGAGGCACTCATCTCATCTTCCTGGACTCGGACTAGTAACCTTGCAATAATGCTCCAGAGTGCACATCGCGCTTCTAATTCATCTGAAGTAAATGGGAAAATGTCAAACAGTCCCTGCAAGAAAGGCAAATCTGGGAAGCCCCAAGGTGTCAATACTCATACAAATTTGATAAGCAGTCCAGATTTATGCAAAATGTCATAATATAAAGAGAAGCTTGTGCTGATAACAAACATAAAACATATACCCTGTGATAAGTCTGAAGCTAGATCAGATACATCAGACAGAATATTTGCAATTATAACTCCAGCAGTCACACAGGAGTTGGACACCTGAAAGATAAACATTAAGAGCTAGTCAATTAACATCCAAGAATCTTTAATGTGTAAAACTCAAGCCACCAAATGATGTTTATTACATGATACACAATTGTTTACCAGGAAGAAGACATACTCCTTAAACTTGGAAAAGTAAGGTGTTTAATTTGATATATTTTACTCTGAGCATTTAGAAATCTAGAAAACATAAAATTATCGACAAATCTCTAACCCCTAATATAAGGCTCGGATACAGAAGTCTTATAAGTAAAAAGTTTGGCTGATGCAGTTTTTGTGTTACAACTTCCAAATACCAAAGCACAGTAGTCTTTGTTGTATTTCATGGAAAATGAAAAGGAAAGAATATAGCATCTAATTTCAAGAAGTAATTTAATTAAATGAGTCTTCAAGCATTCAGAAACAGAGGAAGACAAGATGACCAATAATTTATAAATGTAGAGTCCAAATCATATATCAGTTTTTACAGTTGTAGAAGAGCTGCATATTACCTCAACTTTATCAGGGAATTTTATCAAGTCACAGACTAGTTGGAAAAATTCTTTATTTGAGCAGATTTCCTGAGAATATCCATCTATAACACAGAGGGCTTCAAGCGCACGAAGAATAACATCAAGAACAGAGTACCTGAAATTTGAATGTAAACCAAACATCAGGCAAATGCATTCCAATATCTACACACAAAAACAACAGTTTTACAGGAGGCTGTTAACTTTTGTCCAATACAATGATCAGAAGAAGAAGAAGAAAAAGTTGGTTATCTCATGTTAATTCACACAAGCACTTGCAGCTGTCAGTAAAGAAAGTTTGCCACCAGCTAATTTTTTATCCAATGTTACCTTATATTCATGAACACTTCTAAAGCATCACAAAACCACTTGCAGACCAGAATGTCAAGTGAGAGGGACAAGATATGCTACAGGTTAATCACATTACTAAAAGATGAAGACTTGAAGCACAGAATAAGTTTTTGGTAAATCTCAGCCATGTTGTATCTGACTCTGTTTTATTCTATTGAGAATCACATGACTTCTAGCCACTAGCCACAACAGCATACACATGTCAATTTGATTGTGAGCATGTTATAATTGTTCTTTGACGAGGCTTCTGTCAAAGTGGGATTTGAACCAATGCAAAATCAGCTTTATGGTAAATAGATGCTCATCAAAACAGTTTCCCCAGATATTTTCAATTGGATAAGATGGGTAATTTTAAACACCTGAAACTCAAAAACATGTGGGACAACAAGGGAAATCTTTCTTGAACATAAAGCAGAAAAAACAGAATAGTTAGAAAAGCATTTTAAAAATCAAAAACTAGTTTTATCAAATTCACATCAAGTTCCAACCCTTTAGATGCAGGTAAAGAATTGTACCTTTCAGGTATTCTTTCATTTGTCAGTTTGCTCATCTCAAAAGCCAAAAGATTAACTAATACAGTTGCTAAACCAAGTTTCATCAAAGGCAAGAGAAGAATATGCTCAACTTCCTTCTGACTTTCTAACATGGCTAATAATAGTCCAACACTCTGTTAGAAAATTAAACATTCTTCAGATTCCATCACAAAATATACAACAAATTTACAAAAATAAAAAAGAGTAACAAAATTCTGAAATGACATATTAGCTTGCAGTTAATGTATATGCTTAGCAAACTTGACCCTCTTCATTGTCAAACATAAGGGAATAATTTATGACTATGAGGTGCTAAAACTAGATTATTCAGAACTTTTAAACAACATTCTCCTCTTTCAAACTTTCAAGAGTTGAATTTGATGGTAGTTAATTTTAGTATGTTGCAGCTCATGCCCAACAAGTGCAAAGCTAAAGTTCAAATTATAGATTCTTACTATTTACCAAAAAGTCTTTTAAGTTTTACCAAGATTTTGGAAAATGAAATTTTCCAAAGTTTCACAGTAATGTAAATATGATAAACTCTTGCAATTTATCACAAGCACAATATTTTCATCATAAAGCCATATAACTAATAAATCAAAGTAAGCAGTAATAGCATTCGAAATATTCAAAAATTCAATGTAATTTTTTTGTGAATAATACATCAGACCAAAAATTCTCTAGCAAGTTTATAATATAACCATCCTCATATAACCACCCTTTATTAAATAAAAAAGTATAAAATATGGAGATCAGTCACTCATATGGTTATAATACAAAAGAATCTTTCAAAGTTTTGAGATCATCTTTTTGAAATCAGCCTATCAAAAATGCATTGTAAATGTTGGTATCACCTTTTCAATAAGCTGTGGATTTAAAGTATTCTCAGTGACCCATAAAATGCGGCTTAAAATATGTTCAGACTGCAATGCCTCTGCCCATATTCTGCATTCACTACCTTGAAGACCCAAACTTAACAGCCTGTGTCAGAAAATGATCCATAAGAAAGGCATGCAGCACCAAAACAGTACAGGCTAAATAACTAAACGTGCATGTGATAAACATGAGCCACAGCCTAACGTATTACATGGTGTCATTAAGCTTTCAGGCATAATTAATAATTGACAAGAAACAATGTAACTTCAAATAGAAAAGGATGCTACATATAAGAAGAAAACCATACCACCGACACGAAGTGGAAAAAAAAAGGGGAATAAAGATAAATATACAGCTTTATCTAACATCTGGAAGGCATTACTGTAGTTCTTGAAGAAACATTTTCACAAGCATCAGAGTTCTCTTTATTTTAACCACCCATTTTTTCTTTTGTACACATTTTTTAAATTTTCAAGATTTTTAGTTATGGATATGCTTGCAGGATAGTGCTTGTGGTCCTTTCATTTCAGAACAACCACTTAAAGGGTCACAGCCCCTTCTATAGGCATCTAAGATGCTTGTACGAAGAAAAATGAAAAAAATAATTTCAATAGGCGGAAGAGTAAAATTTAATGTCTGGCAAGAAAATTCCTTGTGACTGTATCTATAGCTAAACAAAACAAAAAGTGCCATAACAACAGTGTAAGAATAACCACAGCCTTCAAGATCTAAAATGAACTTAGACACAAAGGTCAGGACAGCATAGCAAAAACAATAAAAATATATAGAATTACAAAAGAGAGAGAGAGAGAGATAAATTATAATGTTCTGGCATAACATGTGAAAATAGAAATTATATATGATTAAAAAAAGTTACCGGCAAGCTTCACCTAGACATTGGGTGTCATCTAAAAACAATTGATCTACTATCACAGAAATTAGTCCATTTGTAGAAACCATATGCTTCATGGGAACTTCATGGCAGGCTAAATTTCCCATGATTCCAAGACAAATCTCCTGATACAAAGAAAAAATGTATAAAAGCATCATGCATGCTGCATCAAAGTTCCTCAGAAACATCCACTGACCAACTAGATAACCAAAATAAGGCATCAAAACAAGGGCAAATGTGTAACCTACCGTGACACGAACAGATTGGGTAACCATAAGATTTGCTAAAAGCACTTCGAGTATTAAGTTTTGCACCTGCATAGATATCGTTGAGTGAGTCCAGCACATACACCACCATGAGCAAAATTTAGACTTCTGAATTCCTAACAAACGACAATATATTCTCATATCCTTTTTAATAAATTACTTCTTCATAATCCGTGGTTTTTGGCTACTTGCATAGGTAAAGAAGGTTAGTGAGAGATTTACACCTACATCATATAGAACAGCCATCCATAAAACAAACAAGAATATTATCAGTCTTCTTCGTATTTGATTTTTCTTTTCACCTAATCAACAGTAACCTTTAACAGCTAAAATAAATACTATTAGTTTGACTTAAAATGCAATAAATACAAAATAAACCAAGGGGCAAGTCCCAGTACCATGAGCTCAGCATGAGTTTGATTTGCAGCAAGATCCCACAGAACACAACCACACTCCTCCCAAACCTCCTCCCCAGCTGATACACGAGCATTTTCCCCTCCGCGGCCCGAATCTTCTTCATCTTCTCCTTGAAAATCAGATTTGCTAAAATCATCAACAATCTCCATGCCCTTACACTTATCATTTGACGAACTTACAACTTCATCATTACAATTTGAACCCCGAATTTCAGTATTATCATCATTTCTTGCATCAAGTGGGAGAAGTTTCCTTATCAATGAAATTACGTAACTCGGATCAACTGTTGTCGAAATATCAAATAACTACATTAAAGAAAACAAGAGTACTTCACTGAATAAATTCAAAATGACAGGAATATTTTCAAAATTACATTTAATTAAATTAACAGATTTAAGCTAATTGAAATTTACTCTTAAACCCTAGCTTCTATATTTTAAGATTGAAGAACAAAAAAAAAAACAAGGAAAGGGAAAAAAGATGAGTGAAGTGAAGTCACAGCCGTTGATTTGCAACCTCATCGGGCGGTGCGGAAGGATGATGCGAAGGGACAAAACGTTCTTCTTCGAGTTGCTGTTGTTCTTCCTCTTCTTCTTCTCTTGTTGAAGCTGATGCTGATGGCGCCATTTGCTTTGCTTTTTTTGAGAAACCTCAAAAGCTTATTTCTTATTTCCCTCTTTCTTTTTACTCTTTGTGCACAATTTCTTTCCTCCTCTCTCAACTATTGAATTCTCTTCTCCCTACTTCGGGGAAATGTATTTTAGATTTATACCCTTAACTTTTTGTATTCTTTACCAATTATCCTCTCGGTTATATGTTTGTTCAATTTTACCCCTTGTTGATAGGCAATTTTTGACATTTACTTTATATCTTAAATTAAAAATGAAATGGAGCTAATTAGACTATAATCAAGAAAATCTGAGTATAAAAATTGTTGCAAGGCATATTGTTAATTACAAAACTAACTTATTATATTTATCATTAATTTTATTTTTTTTATGATAAGTGATATTATAGTAGACTCGACTTAAATTAAATTTACATTAAATACCTCTAAAAGTAAAATAAGTAAAATAATTAATAAAAATGAATACATCATCGAATTGAGTGATGAAGAATGTCATGCCTAGTGTTTCATGTTTCAAAAAAAATAAGTATGTTAATCTTTTAAGAGAGAGAAATATCCCTGTAACAAAGTGCTATCAAAATAAGTTCGACTTAGACTCCATGCGAAGCACCTCCAAAGGCAAGGTAAGGTGATCAATGGCAATAAAGGCAACACGAATTAAATGAGAGAGAAAGTCACACCAAGCGCTGCAAAGGAAGTAGAAGTGCTGCTTCAATGTTATATCAAGTAGATAAAAAGGTCCAAGAAAGCTTATAAGCAGTGCCAACTTTAAGGTAAAGCCAGCAAAGCCCTTGCTTTGATCCCAAACTTTCATAAGCCTCGTAATTTTATTAATTATATTCAAAATATATAAAATTAACATAATTAATAAAATATCTATATATCATCTCATACCTAATAAATATCTATTTTCTCTTATTTTTCATATCTTTATTAATTCTCACAATAATTAATAAAATGACATATTCTTTTATTTTTCTTCTTAATAATCTTAATTTTTTATTGCTTCCCAACTCCTACAATGTTATTAATTCTCAACTATATATCTATTCTCAATCAACTAATAATAATATGTATATAATGATATCCAATAGCTATTCTTTTTCTATATATACAATTAATTATCTTTTTTTTTCAATTTATAACATACACTCATAAATTTTTTTCCTCATTTTCTCTTTTTTTTTTAATTTTAATAAAAAAAGGTGTCATTTTCTTAATTTAAAAAAAACCCTCATTTGAATATTTAGCTTTAAATCTTGTAACTTATTGAGCTACCTTTGCTTATAAGTATGTACACTGCATACCTTATTAAGTTAACTTTTACAAAAAGGGTAATGAACTCTTGACAAATACAATTTAATTATATTTTCAATCTTAAAACACAAAGTATGAGTAGTTTTCATTGATGTGGGAAAAAAAAAGAAAAAAAATAGAGTAAGTTTCCATTGATGAAAGAAAATAGAGTAATGAAAAAAAAACCATTGACACGATAAATGACATAAACCTCAAACCTAAACTTTCTATGAAAATGAATTAATCATCCAAAATTCAAGCAACTAGTAGTAGCAGTTGACATTTGCAACATCAATAAAATAATTTCTCTATCATCCTACGTGACTATATAATACTAAATTCCTTTTTTTTTTTTGCCCTCTAAATTTATTTAAGATATACTAAAGTTGCATTAGGCTTTTTGTAAACCAAAAATTAAAAATAAAAACATTTTAGGTTCTATTTGACTCCAATAAGCCACCCATATCTTTAAGCTAGATCAAAATGAATGTGTAACTACATAAATGTGTTATGGTGTATAACTATTAATTTTTTAAATGTATAGACGTAATACCAGGGTTATTATTTTATATATTATTGATAAAATTTTTAAAATTTATAAATATAATTAAAATATAATTATATATTTTTTATTATATTAATTTATTGATTTGTTTAAATACATTTTAATGAAAGTATCTAATAACTTTTTAACTCCGTTCATAAAATTTAAAAATTTTACCAATAATATATAACATAAATTTACATACTGTTATGTCTCAACTAATGACTTGGTTGGCCTGGTTTGCAATATGATACGAATGAAGCTTTAAAAAGTAATGATTTTTATTAATGTTACGAATTTTTGTATTAAATAAATAAGGGAGAAATATTAAATTTATAAATATGAGTATTGCACAAGATTAATATTTTGAAGAAAAGAGAATAATTTCGTGACAAAATAATATCAAAGTCAATTTGAATCCAACTTTAATATCATGCCAAACACTCCAATGGATGGAGTATGTAGGGTGACTCAATTCGTGACAAGAACATCGTGAATTCAAGTGAGAAAAAGTATTATAAAATTTCACATTAGATAAATAAAAAAAATTATGCTTGTAATTGTGAGTATTGAACATCATATCAATATAGTTTTTTCGAGAAAGAATAATAACTCCTGTGGAGCCTTGACCTACTACGATAACAAATCTCAATTAATCAATCATCATTTAATGCTTTAGATTGGACATACTTCTTTCTTTTAATTAATTCACTTGAACGTACTTAATTTGAAGGTTTATGTACTTGTTAGGATCAAAGTGCATTTCTTTGCATCCAAAGCTTGAACCAATAATTAATAATGCTGGTGCAATTTAATATCTTAATTTAAATTTAAAAAGTAGCCAAAAGGAACGAGAGAAAACGGAATGCGATTTAGAACCGAAGTAACAGTCTGTGTTTATGTTTTTATTATATGCTAGCAGTATATTAGGACATCAGGATATTCAAATTCCCAAAAGCCTCAAACCATTATTCGAACAATGATCGTTTTCCCGTTTACACCTCTTAAACAAAAAGAGAAGGACACTTAACCACAACGCGCGAGCCAGGTGGCAGTTTCGGTCTCGTGCGTTCTTGTTTTTTCAGGCTTTTTTTAATTTTCTTTAAAAAACATTTATAAAAAAATTTACATCTCAAAATGAAAATAAGATGCGACGATTCTGATCCTAAGCCACAAATATTAACGGTCATTTTCCCTCGAAAAGAATAGCTTCAACTACCTCATACAAGCGGAGAGAGACAAAAAAACTACCTTTGTAGAATACATTTATCGCTTCGTTGTTTTAAAGCAAAAACCAGATTCTCTCTTCTCTTATGAGAACAAGGAAACAATGGCGCTAACTCCCTCTCCTTCTTCTTCTTATCCAAATCTTCTCCAATTCTCTGTTAAATCTCCATCTCCGTCCGTACATTATCTTCTCTTCGGTTCTCCATGGTCAAACGCTTCTCCGTTTCTGCTTCAAAAGAGCGGAGTTCCTCTGCTTCCGGTCGTAGTGAAACCGTCTTGTAAGAAGATCAAGTGCTTCGCTAGATCCTCAACGGAGGAGGACTGCTTGAGCGAGCCGGAAACATTGACCGCTGAGAATGTTGGTGAAGATGATGATGGTTTAGGGAGGGAAGATCCGAACTTGCAGGAAAGCCAAAGTTCTGTGGTTGCGACGCAGAGGATCACTTCCTCTTCCAGTGATTCTCTCTTGCTTGGAATTCGTGAGCCTGTCTATGAGGTTTTTTCTTTTCTTTCTTTTTGGAAGATAATGAGATAAACAGAATTTGTTTCCTTTTTTTTTTCTCATTAATTTTTTTTATCTAAAAGAAATTATTGCTCTCACCAAAAAAGGAAAAGAATATTCTGAGTACCAAAAACAAAACTAAGAAATTGGAGCATTAATACAGTTTACTTGCAGTTGCATGTAATTTGTGTGCGAATATTAGTTAATTTTTTTAGGATTTATTAATACCTGAAAATTTGTTTAGGTTATTAATTTGTTACTCCTAGGATGTTTGGAGCTGCATTTAAATTTGGCGGTTTTTTTACCAGTTTTGAATGGTTCATAATTTTATTTCTTCTGTTAATTTTGTGTTTTTCCTGGATCTCTCAAGGTGGTAGAGGTGAAGTCAAATGGAGTAGTATCTACAAGGAAGATAAGCCGACGTCAATTATTGAAATCAAGTGGTAATGTTTTCTGTTCTTTCTTGTTACTTGTTTGTTAAGCTTTAATTGCAGAAAATAATGATGGTTTTTTTAATTTATTGTGATTTAATTTTTTGTCTTTAGGTCTTCGTCCTAGAGATATCCGGAGTGTTGATCCATCATTGTTTTTGACTAACTCAGCACCATCTCTTCTGGTAATAGACTATTGTGTTATTCTTATCTCTTGCTAATTCATTTATTTGTCATGCTTGGTTCCGAGTGCTTGGATTTGAGTATTGGTGTGTTTCCTTAGTTTCCCTGCGTTTCTGTCGAAAATGTGTTTGCAAACTCATTTTTCCCTGTTCCTTGCTCTAGGTACGTGAGCATGCCATTCTACTTAATCTGGGATCATTACGAGCAATAGCAATGAAAGACTGTGTTCTTATATTCGACTATAATCGGTAAATCTCTTCTTCTGCATCAGTGTAAATATGTTCTTATTGTTTCATCCTTTTACTATCAATTCATTTGTGGTTATCTGAACTGCCATTGGTGAACTTGTTGCATGTGTTGATCATTTTTAGTCAAGGAGGAAAGGCTTTTGTGGACACATTGTTGCCTCGACTGAATAACATGAATGGAGGTCATTGTATGCCATTCGAGCTTGAGGTTCGTGTCTTATTTTGTATCTTTGCTTGTACATGCTGATATATGAAGGTGATTTGTGTGGTGTTCACTGGTTGGAAGTTATAGTCTTAAACATCTGAGTTTTTTGAAAGACACTTGATATGAAACTTTCAGGTTGTTGAAGCAGCATTGCTTTCACGAACACAGCGGTTGGAGCAGAGACTTATGGATTTAGAACCTCGTGTGAGTATGGAAACATAGTGAGTATGGAAACATAGTGAGTATATTTTTTGGCTTGTTTTTTGTTTTTCTTTTGGTTTTGACAAGATTTATGTTGAATTGACAAATACTTACTGAAGCTGTACATCACCATGTTTGTAGATTTACTTTTATAGTGTTTGCAAGCACATTTAAGTAGAAAATGGTTTTCATTGGTTTTCAAGGTCTTAAGTGGCCTTACAATGGGAAAGAACTTCTGATTAAAGAAATTCATTTATAAGCAGTAGTTCCATGTCTTTTATCATTTGTTTATATTCACTCTCTCCCTGTCTCTTGTCTCTCTCTCACGCACACTCGTAGAGAATTCATTGGCCTTCTAGTAAAAAATGCCTATTAAAAACATTTGAGAAGTATGCTTAAGTTACCATTTTTGTTCCCTTTAGTTTTTGCTAATAGCCTTGTTCCTCAGGAACCTGCAAATAACCAAGCTGCTCCTGATCAACTTGAACTTTGTCTCAATAAGGCTGGTTTATGTTGTTTATTTAGTTTTTTTGTTAAATAAGCCAAACTTAAACAAGAGGGCATTAAGTGCTTAAGCTTGTTTAAGTGAATGAGAAATTTTGAATATTAACTTGCAAACAACTCATTTGTAAGCTTATTTAGATGATATGAGATATGTATGTAATATTCTTTTGTTGAGTGTATTGATTAAATACCTAAGATCCTTGTAACATTGTTTTTTTTTTTAATTAATTATTATCTGTGAATGAGCTCAAACTTGAACTTGTGCAGAAGCTTGTTATTTCCTTCTCAAAACAATTTTAACTAAGCTTATTCATGTAAATGAGTCAAGCTTGAGCTAAATGAAAGCTTGAAGAAGCCAAGCTTATTTAGCTTGGGCTTGAATCAGGAGGTGCTTGGCTTGCTCATTTGCAGCTATAGTTTGTGATTAACATGTACCTGAAGAATGCCTGAAAGAGTTACTTATTCTCATAGATTAATTGATATGACCGAGGAACTGTACTCTAAAAATTTTTTCTTGATAAAATTAGAATGTGTTTTCAACATAGAATTTTATGCACCTTAGCAATTCATAATTTTTTCTGTGACTAATTAAGGAACTTGAAATTGCTATCAGCAATTCTTTATCATTTTATTTCATTTTAATTTCCTTTTCCTGTATGCCTGTAATGCAAAATCCCTCTTTATCAATTATTTTTCTGAGCTTACAGATTTGTACCTTGAGTGCCTTATGTTTTACTGTGTCATTATGTGATAGATTGTGCTATTATGGACCTGTTTAATCATGATCAGCGCTCTTCCATATTCATAGGTTCAAGCTCTGCTTGAGGTGTTGCCTAACAAATTAACCGGTGACATATTGGAGCAACTTCGTATTAGCAAGCAGACGTTGGTATATTAACTTTACAAAATCTTGTTTTTACTTGCATAATAGTAAATCATTAAGTGTATTCTCCTCCAATCATTATCTTTTCTTTTCATTTTATCATGTAAGGTTGAATTGGGTTCAAGAGCAGGGGCTCTTAGACAAATGCTGCTTGATCTTTTGGAGGATCCTCATGAAATACGTCTTATATGTATTATGGGAAGAAACTGTACTCTTAAAAGGGGAAATGATGACGTTGAATGTTCTGTACCCTTAGAAAAGCTGATTGCTGAAGGTAAGCTGTGGTGGGGTTTCTTTCTTGATATATGCAGTGATAGATGTTCAAAATCACCAAAAGGGTCATTAATCTCAGTTCTAATTTCTTTTTCTTTTTTCTTTGACCCAAGATTTCTAATTTGGTTTGATTTGGTAATTTTGCAGAAGAGGAGGAAGAAATTGAGATGCTTTTGGAAAATTATCTTCAAAGGTTTGTCTCCTTTGTTCCATTCATGGTGCATATCTAGCATGCAGTTGGTGTGTTTTCAATGGCCAGGCAGAAAGGCCAATGTCTTGTTGAAACTGCTCTGATAATTTGTTCGTGGCCATGTTATAGTTTCAACGGCCACAACTGATTATAATGTCTTGTGTCATTTTGCAGATGTGAATCTTGCTATGGTCAGGCAGAAAGGCTTCTTGACTCTGCAAAAGAAATGGAAGATTCTATTGCTGTCAATTTGAGGTCTTGATGAAGTTTGATTTACTTTAATTCGTTGTCACTTGTCAGCGTTACCATTTCGTTTGGGGTTTTATCAAATACTTTATTACTCCAAAAGCCCATGGTCACTGTTATCTGTGATTATGATGAATTGAGTTTTCAGAATCATTTTCTGTATATCTTTCTCTTGTGCCGGAATCCATACACCTTTAACTAAAAAAATGGGGTTCTTTTACAATTTTTATCAGCTCTCGGAGACTCGAGGTAAGCAGAGTGGAACTGCTTCTTCAGGTTGGGACATTTTGTATGGCAGTTGGTGCTCTAGTTGCAGGTATGTTGTCCTTCCACCAGCAAGAAAATAGAAGCCAAACATATATTAGTTACATTCAGGAATTGCTTAATATAATCATGGTTTAGTGGACATGGTGTTTTGTTGCTTGCATTCATCCACATAAGTTGCTTCGATTCTTGTGATTAGGGGTGTGTAAACGGTTAGAACAATTAGTTCAGTTCTGAATTTTCTAAAATAAAAAAAACCAAAGTTCTTCTTAGAAACCGAAACCGAACCTAACTGATTAAACCATTGTAACCAAACATATTTAATTGAAATAACCGAACATTTAATTAACCAAACCAAAAAAACTGAACTCATTTCGATTCGGTTCAGTTTTAATTTGCACACCCCTACTTGTGATTCAATTAATAATGGTATTAATGCAGTGCTAAATGGCAGCTAAAGCAAGAATAGATTTTAATCATAGCTAGATATCAGTTATTAAGCCTCCATGGCTTATCCAGAGTAGAAACTGTAAATCTTTAGAACCCGCAAATCATGATTCATTATGATGGTTGATCATCACGTGACAAATAAAATTCTAACTTGGTTCATTATAGGCCAGCCAGTCCATGGATCTATTATCTATTATTTGAAATGTGGTGATAATTTTGTTGTTTGTTTATTTAGTTATGTGAGAGGGGATCAGACCTAGAGAAACAGCTCAAGTTTGGAATCAAGTAAAGAGGGAAAAAGAAAAAAAAAGTTATAACACTGATGACCATCATAGATGTATCATATCTTGATTTACTATTCGTGGAATTTATGGCATGAAATTATTCCAAGTCCATACTTGATACGATTTATTCCACTGGAGAGCAACATGTTCAAGAATTTTAGAGTGGGGATTATGAGCATCCATGTCAAGAGGCTCAAGACTTTATTTCCTGTTTTCAGGTATATTTGGCATGAACTTGAAGTCCTATCTGGAAGAACATGTGGTATGTTCGTCATGAAAATTTGAACATTCACTCATTCAGTATTTGCTGACTGACTCCTTAGTTCACTCTCATTGAGGTGATTGTTAACTTACCCTAATCTTTATGTGGTGCAGTTTGCTTTCTGGCTAACCACAGCAGGGATTATTGTTGGTGCTGTTGTGGCATTTTTTCTCATGTACTCGTACCTCAGGACTAGAAAAATTCTGTAATTTAGGAGTTCAGGTATATTAACTTAAAACTAGTTTTACTACAAGCCCTTGTGCAACTGAAAAAGGGGAAAAGGAAAAAATGTTAAACACAAGCCAAACATGCAGTGCGGTATTTTGAATTATGGTAGAGAACCTATAATTCTTCAGGCATTTTTGTCATCTAATCCACACATACTTATTATTTCAGGCATTTATGACTCTCTATGATACAAAATTTCATTATAGTTCTTCGAAGCTGATCTTTCTTGTGTTTAACAGGTGAAACTGACGGAAAACAATTCTCGTCGCCAAACCTGTAATGGTAATTCCAAAGTGCATCACATCATGTGCTTTGATTTGTTATAATTATAGTGATAGATTGTTTTAGGTTAAGACTGCAGCATTTTGAGCTCTTTGAAACCGTGGAGTGGTTGTTCCTTTAGTCCCCTTTCAACTTGCAATGCTTTTTTCAGCATGCAAAACAGGGGACAGGAGCAATGTTCCATGTTTCCTCCCGATGGATATGCCTTGGGAATCATAGAAGTAATTTTTTTTTTTTTTGAAATAAATACATAGGCTTATATTTGTTCCTTTGATTTATTTCATGATGCTAGGCTGCCATATCCTGGGTTCAAATACGTCCTCTTTTCTCCCACTCTTTCTATTACTACTATTTATGGCGGTATTCTTCCATACTCGACTTGGGATACTTCTACTCCACTTTCCACCAACGATAAAAGTCACTTCAGTCTGTCGTTGATGCATTTCCTTGCCTTTTCATTGTTAAGTCTCGAGCATTGTTTGCTCCCAGCCTGTATTCAATTGGAGGTGGCATATATGCACCTACTTTATGATTGATCATTATGAATATTCCAAGGATAGAATTGCAAATTGCAGCACTCATTTCGTTGGCATGAAACTATATTAAGTACCAAAGAACTAGTTTTGTCCTCCCAACCGTAACCTCCTCTTTGAATGTTAACAAATGGGAACAAACAAATTTATCAAGAAACAGTTCCAATCAAATGTACATTTTAAATTCAAGCAATGCATCTCAAAAAGACTATGATCTAGAAGTTAGAGGCGCGAATCCTCTAGACAAACAATTGTGAATTGTACATGGAGGGGTAGAAACTTTAGATGCTTCCATCACCAAGCGCTTTTGCTTGCAAAACATGTACTCTAAAATTCGAGTACATGCTCAGAGTAGGGTTCTTTCAAAACTGGAGCTAGCAACTACTAAAAAGCCCATCACCAACCTATGAAATGGTATAGATGTCAATAGAAGGAGGAAAAGCAATATTCCTTGCAAAGAACGCCAGTGAACAATGCAAGCAGCCTTTTGGCAAAGTAATACAAGTGAGGAAGGAAGATTTTCATGAGTAATCATTGGATTAAAATGCTCAGAAAACGGTTATTTCAACCTTGGCGGGCACTTCGAAGCCTCTCCATTGATTGCTATATTCCCTACTCCAGCCTCCATGGCCTCCCTGTCATCCTTCTCTTTCCTTTCCTTTTCAGATGTACTGTCATCTGTGTGCTGTTTACTAGCAGTTGCAGAGGGTTCAAGCAGTCGAGGGCCTGCACTGATCCATGGATGGCTGAGGCATTGAGCTGCGGTGGGTCTCTTTTCAGGGACAAAATCCAGTATTGGAATGAGAAAGTCAGCCATGTCAGTAGCATCTTGCTCACTGAAATCATACTTCTCCATAAACACCTTATTAAGAGGCCAAAAACGTAACCGACGGATATGCCTCAAGTCTCCATATCTGTTGAAGAAATCCCTAGAATAGCGCCCACCTAATGCAATCTGAAGAAAAATGGTTAAGACACTCAAACAGTGAGAATTACGCACATGATACCTTAAATTATACGGTTTTGTTGTGAAGCAGTCACGATTAACCTTGTTCCCTTAAAACAACACTTAAACATGAGAGGATGGCAAACTTATTCCTTTCAGAGAGGCCTGTGTAACAGTCTTACCTTGCGTGGCATCATTCCAAGAAGCTCCATCATCAATGCCAAGTGATCCTGGAAATGAGAAATAAAAGTCAAGCGACACAGGCGAGAAGAAAATGCCTAGTTGTTGACAGAACTGAAAAAAAAATACTGAAAAAAAAAAAAAAAACCAATAACAACAAAAACATCATAAAGGGGAGGTGGGGCTCATCTCAACTTATAGTGATCCTTCTATTTCTAAGAATCCCTTTATGTTTTTCACCACCACACAAATAGGAAACAAGTGGGCAGTCACATTGTTGCCTATTGTAGGATGCAGAAAAGCTTGCTTCAAACATATAATAGAATGAAACCTTATATGGTGTACATCTAAGGCCACTGAACAGTTCTAAGGGAAATGAGTAATTTTCTGGAACCAAGAGTAACCTTTTATTTTTTAATTGTCATTTGTAGACATCCATAAAACAACTTCAAATATGAGAAGCCTATCAGATTGAAGCTTCTTGTTTATACATTTTAGAAGTGTTAGTGAAGCAAAACTCAAAGGGAGGAAACAAGAACTACATTCTTCTATAAAAGCATCGGATTATTTTTGTTATGCATGAGCAGTGGTTTTTGTGTTGTTGGGAAGTGCATGCCAAACAACCCCTTAGTTTATAGATTTGATACTGATTTCTGTTGTATTAGTACAGTTAACCTGCTAAAAATAAAAGCTAAACAAGCATAAGAAAACCTAATTATTTTACAAAATAATGGCTGATAAAACAAATCTAAGATAAAAACATATAGAACTCATGCTCCAGCCCAAGAAATTTCTATCATTTATTGCTCCTTACTCCTCTCTTTCCCCTTATTTGCTGTGCATAAGAGTGGTACAAGTGCATGAATTACGACATATTCATATGTAAATGCATGAAAATTAGAATAAGCAAGATACATACAATCTTACAAGGAAGACAAACAAGCATCAAGCAGTGCCAGGTCTAATATTCACAATGGTACAAATTGTTCTACAGAAGATAGTGAAATCAAATGCATGATTATCACACACGGAGAACCACAGTTATTAAGAGGCACATAAATTTATGTAAGTATCAAATGACGGAAATAAAAATGTGCGACACAGTCAGAATAACTTCTGCATACCTCATCTCGATCATAGTTTTCACCACTGTGAGGATCAAAAAGAACATCACCAGTAGCCAGCTCAAAACAAATACAAGCAAAAGACCATAAGTCTGCTGATGTTGAGTATTTGGATCCAAGGATAACCTCAGGACATCTGTATTGCCTGGTTTGAATATCATTTGTAAATTGTTTGTATGTCCAGCAAGCATTGCCAAAATCAACTAATTTACACTTGAGATCAACTTCTGCTAACAGTTTTTTCCTTGTTGCACGGCTCCCTCTTCTACAACGCTGCTTTTCTTGGTTACTATTGTTGATTCCATCACTCTTTGTCTCATCTTTAATCACAGAACTATTTTGCTGTTCTTCACCAGAAGCTTCATTTGATTTTGCATCAGCATTACTGTCTTCTGCACCACCAGTCTTGGAATCTGTTTCATTTTCTTCAGAAGCTTCCTTTCCTGCACAACCTTGAGCTGCCTTCTTAGCCTTCTTTCGAATCTTCTTTTTTTGATTCCTGGTCAAATCACCATTTGAACTCTTAACTTCTTTTGAAGCAACAGCCTCCGAGACAACCTTATCCTTTCTAGTTGGAAGGACGAGAGAAGCACCAGATTTCCTAGGATCTCTTGATGGATCAATCATGGACAATAGCAACACATTCTCTGGCTTCAAATCAGTGTGAATGATTGAAAGTTCACGGTGCAAATAATCGAGACCCACCAGGACATGATGACAAATCTCTTTAACCATGTGAAGAGGAACCCCTCGGTAATCACTATACTTAACAAGGGTCAAAAGGTTGTCCCCCAAGTACTCAAAAACCATACACATATGATTCCCATTAGGCCCTGAATGCTTAAAATGATCCAAGAGCTTCACAACACACTTTTTATCGTCTGGATCTCCCTCAGCTATCTGTTTGAGGATCTTTATCTCATCCATAGCTGCCTCAGTGTAGTGCTGAGCACTCTTTTGAATCTTCAAAGCTACATAACGCTACAAACAATAAATTCTCATGTGGTTAAAGAGTTGAACCATGAAAATTAAATGGCAATGGCTGATCCAATTCTAGATAAGAAAAGACAAAATTCAACAAACAAAGCATCTTACTATCTAAATAAGAAACAGAACAATATATAAGCACATTGATGAGAATCATTATAACAATGCTGCAACAAGAAATTGATACGTAATATAGAGAAATTTATCTCTGATTGGCAAATGAAGGGCATCTAAAGCTCAATTGCGAGGAGGCAAATCTTGGACTCTTCACAACTTTAGCTGCAGAAATAAGACCCTTCAATTAACCAAAAGCAGTGCACATTCCAGCATCTCTTACAAAGACTCCTTTCATTGTTCTTAATGCACCCAATTTATATATTCCACGAGAAAAACGAAAATTATGTTATAAAGAAACTATAAATCAAGGCTTACATCTTATACACTTATTTCTCATCATTCCAAGAATTGTTTACCTAATTAAACCTTATTAATGATTAACCAGTCAAAACCAATGGTGAAAATCCAAAATCTTGTTTGCTCCTTCCATTACCTTTTTCTTTGATTTTATCACTAACTATATATACAAGTTTTCTCTTACTTGAAAAGTTCAACCAACTCATACAATAATTCTGAACTTCCCCTCCTTTCCAGTTTCCAACAAAATAAAATCAAACTTTACAATAAGCGTACTAAAAATGTAATATACAAAAGAAAAAAGAAAAGCTCAAAAGCAAAAAAAAGAAGAGAAAAATACCGATCTTTGAGTATCCCAAGCGAGCCAAACAGTGGAGAAATGACCCCAACCAAGCTTGCTTTGAACCACATAGCAACCATTCTTGAAAGTGTCACCAATACGCACCGCGTGATACCCTCCTCTTCTGTAATCTTCAGTCCCTTCATCTTCCGATGAGTAATCACTCGCTTCACTTCGATCCCCATTTTTATCCTCAGCCATTTCCCAAAGCAGAAAACAAGACAACTGGTTATTCAAATTTACAGGTTTTGATTGAATTCAAAAGAGTTTTCAGGTTCAATCTGAAAAAGCCAGATTCTAAAACCAAAAAACAAAGTTCAAAACTCTATCAGGAAATGGGTCTTTGCAAGAGTAAAGAAAACAAAAAAAAAAGGACCTTTGATGGGAAACTGAGTTTATGAAGAGAGAGAGAAAGGGAAAGAAGGAATTTGGTAGGTGGTTGAGGAGGGAGAAGATTAGGGTTTTGGAGGGGGTAATGGGGGACTCTTTGCCGGGAAATTAAAGGAAAGAATTTTTATTACAAAGTTTTGGAGAGTGATTGGCCTCCTTTTTAGCTTTGAGGGGTGGGGAGACTGGGGAGTTTTCTTGTGGTTTGCGTTTCACGCGCTTGGACTTGCGTTCCTCTTTAGACTTAAGTGAGTTTGAGATGGCCCTAGATATTAAAGTGTGAGTTTGTAATGATATCATCTTGCGGGTCCCACACTTTGCCTTGCTGCTATGCCAAGGAGCAGTTTTGTGAAAATTACAGTTAGGTGTACAGTTAATTATTCATTGCTTTTTTCAAAAGAACTATTGTTTTGATATAGCGAAGTGTAAATTATATGTTTCAAGTGTAACGAAATATTTTATTATGAAGATGAAAATGCCTTTGATTTTAACCCAAAAGTTGTACATAATAACTTACTTAAATATCTATAAATGTTTCATACTTTATATAATACTCATATGACTAATAAAATAACTTATAATTTTATACACAATAAGTTAATAACAAGTATAATATAATAAAATGTGTAGTATACAATTACTTTTAGATATGTATATATTTTATTTTAAAATTATGTACGTCATAATATAATCATTGGTTCATAAAATCTTATAATTTTATAGATTGTATGCTAATATTATGTACATTGAAATGTAATTAATCAATTTTCCCAAATCCAATTCTTATTGGTAAAAGGATCCAACCATGATATAAATAGAATTGACTTATCTTAGATAATCCATTATGCACATATTAAAATAATGGAACGTATATGTTATTAAATTGCTATGTACAACATATAGAGATTAACTTATTTAGGATAAATATATTTATCTATACGTTTTTATAATAACATGTATATTTATTTTGTTATTATGTATAAAATATTTAACATGAATGTTCTAGTAAGTCCACTTATATAATTATTGTGTAAGAGATGCATGAAAAAATTTTCAAAATAATTTAATAACCCTTGGTTCAAAAAAGTTGTAATCTTTTTATCCAATCAAGAATTTTTCATTAAAAAACACAAAAAACAAGAACAAAGCTAGTACAAGATAAGAAGAAAACAAGACAAAAAGACATCAAAATAAGACAAGATAAAAGTGAAATCAAAGGACAGGATAGAAAGAAAATAAAGGATTGTTAATGAATCAATAAAAATTAAATTTAAAAAATAAAAATGTAGAAAAAGGATATTTGCGTTCGGGACATGGAGAGTAAAAGAAAAATCAATCTTATGACTACACCCATGTGTAAGTTTTCCCTTTTTTTTTTGGTTTTCTAGCTTTATGGAGTGCGTGGAAGGGGGTGATTCGTGTCACGTGGGAAGTCAACGGATCACACGAGCCAATGACATCAACTTCCGGAAACATCTTTTCCGGCTTTAAAGCTTTGAACCGCTTCGCAGGTTTTTTGGTATTTGGACGTTTTGGTGCTGAGGTGGTCGCAGAGTGGCAACAGACAAGGTTCTCTATCAGCTAAGTTTCTGAATCTTATGCTTAGATTCTTCCACTCTCTGCTTCTTCGTAACCCTTTTTTTTTTTTTATGTCAACTTCTATCTTTGAGCAGCATTGTTTTGATAGGCCAAGATTCTGATATTTATGCCTTTTGGTTGATGCATACTCTGTTAATTCTTTGAGCTAGGTGATGTTTAGGATGTGTAATTGTTGATCTAGTTTCTGGTTGTGTTACTTTGAGGTTTATTAACTGTGTTTACTTGGAAGTTGCAATATTGTTTATTGTATTAAATCATTTCTGGATATGATCAAACCTTACAGTATTACTCTACGATCTGATGCTTAATTATGCGGTTGTTTAGTTTAAAGATTATTCCATTCCTACTCTTCATTCTGTGATTTGAGCAGCGGATGGATCATGCTTTAATCCCATTTTTAGCCATGCATCACTGGGTTCTGTTTGGTGGGGGGGGGGGGGGGGGGGGGGTGGAGATTTCGCTTTTGGAGACGAACAAGAGGTAGGTCAGTTCTGAGGTCTTGTAGTGGATGTTAGAGAATAATTCTACTTTAATAGAATTTACTTTAATCTTTTAAGTTTATTAAAATTGGTTGTTGAGTTGTTACTATGGAGCATTTTATCAAATAAAAAAAATATCATAGAGGTAGAATTATAAAATTCTGCAAAAGGTAAAAGTATATTATAAAATTTTAAAACTTTTAGGGGGACGGGATATATGGTTAAAATGTTTTATTGCATTAGCCGGTTTTCGTCATTCTAAAAGTTTTAAAATTTCATAATATATTTTTGTTTTTTTTAGAATTATATAGTACAAATAATTTTTCTATTTGGTGAGATGTTTTCTTAGTCAACAACTAATTTTAGTAGATATAAAACTTGTTGCGGTAAAATTATTTCTCAAGCTCTATTGCCGTAAGACCCCACGATCAACCCACCACTTTTAGTTGTTGAAATCTTAGTTCTGCCATTGGATGGGGTGGTGTGGTGCTATGTTGCGGGGGTGTTATATTAGAGGTTGGTTGTTTTGAACTAGATGAAGGTATTATGCTGATTTCAGAACGTGTGTTCCGACTTTTTAGGAAAATTATATATTGCTAGTTTTCATGTATTTTTCTTAGATGAAGACTAAAATACAAGGAATTTCCTCCAAGTTAAACCTATTGCAATAGAATTATTTTTCAAGCTTCATTGCCTCGAGACCTCATGACCGACTCACTTCTTGTTCACCCTCCAAAGTGAAATCTTGGTTGTGCCACTGAATGGGGCAATGCAATGTTGAGCTGTGGGGCCATTATATTAGAGGTTGGTTGTTTTGAACTAGATGATGGTATTATGCCGAGGTCAGAACCTGTATTCCGACTCTTCAGAAAAATTATATATTGATAGTGTTCATGTATTTTTCTTAGATGAACTAAAATACAAGGAATATGCTCCACTTCTCATATATCAAGCACAACCTTAATGGTAATCTATCACTGGTTTGAAATATATGGAACTTACCTGTGTTAGGTTATCACAGTTTTGTGTTTTAAGAAAAAGCACCTTCACAGTTTTTGTCCTTTGATCTTGTTTGGGAAAGGGGTAAGTCCTCACTTATAAGCCATAGTCCTTGACCATCCACCCAATAGAGAGTGGATTGTGCTTTCTTTGAGGGCTATCATGAGTTTCTTACATATAGTGTCATTTTTTAAATTGCATTTGGTATATAGGAAGTGGAGGACATTATTTATATTTTAATTGGGAAGAAAACATTTCCATGTTTGGTAATGGAGAGAATGTAACTTTCCGTTTGCAAAGGGAAAGTTACAACTTTTTCTGATTATAACGAATAGAAATCTCCTGTCCTTTTTGTGCCCTATTTCTATTTTTACGTCAAGTGTTTTGACTTTTAATTGGATGATAAAACGTTAGTTAACGGTGGAATAAAGTAATTGAATCGTTTTCCTTTTAAAAACACTAATACTTTTAATTACAAAATTTTTAAACAAAAATAAAATCAAATATTAGGGTTTTTTTTTCTGTTGGGTATTGTCCTTTTTCTGTTTCTCTGGTTTTTCTTTTCTTCAATGTTGGTAAAGTTTTTTTTCTTTAGCTTTTGAGGTTTGTTCAATTTTATATTTATCAAAAGTATAAAGAAAAACTTACAAAAGGCTGAAAGATTGGACTGTGAAAAGAAAAGTAACAGAATATGACAATAGTCAATAGAAAAGAAAACCTAATGTTTGATTTTATTTTTATTTAAGACTTGTGTAATTAAAATTTGCACAAGTATTTTCAAAAGTAAAATGACATCAATTACTTTGTTTTACCGTTAGTTAATGTTTTATCATCAAATTAAAAATTAGAACACTTGGTATTAAAATAGAAAAGATAATTAAAAGTCAATACACTTGGTGTAAAAATGGAAACAAAACACCAAAAGGGGTAGGGAATTTGCATTCGATTATAACCGTTGCTTTTCTAAGCTAAATTCCAGATGATGTCTACGTTATATATCATTTGGGTCTTCCACATCAGTACACCTGGCTTAGGCTCATCAATTTAGACCTTATTTGGCATTGCTTTTCAACCAGATCTTTCAAAGTTGTTCTGGGTAACAATTGCAATGCTAAAGAGGTCCTCAGCCTTTGAATTGAAACTGTCTTTCAAGTTAAAAAGGTGGTTTTCTATTCACTCCATTTGTAAGGCCAAACTAGGCCTTAAAAATCTAAGAGACAAACTGTAGACATTCTAGTGATCGAAGACAAGCCAATACAAATACTCATGAATTTATTGCTTTAATGTATGTGGTATAATTTATTGCTTTTTGTTCTTTGTTTCCTTTTGCCTCTTTCTTACTCTTCCCATGCATTATGACTAACCCTTTAGTCTATTATGCTTGATGCCTATATTTAACCATGGTGGCTTTTTATGGTCAACATTTTCTTGGACAGTGCCTAAGAGGTTGCGGAAAAGGTATTGCATCTTCAATATTCCATCACAAGTGTTATCTGCATGGTCTTCTCACCTCTGGAAGAGATCAATTAAGGACTAAAACTGAAACCCCAAACAAAGTTCAGTCACAGGTTGTGACGACCAATAGTTCCAGTCTCCATTTTGTGCATCAGTTGGTATTTTGTCAGTTTCATAAGATTGTATGGCCTTTTACTAGCAAGCAGTAATTTAGGAAAGAGGATGGTCTTACTGTATTTGATAGCCTACTACTTTATGATGGAAATTGGTTAATGGAATTCTCTATCTTCTGCTTATGAAATGATGACTGTTTCATTTGAACTAAGTTGCATGTATTTTCTTGTTCGAACAGTTTGAGTTTTGAGTTCTAAAAAGCCCAATAACAGATGCTATAAGCCCTTAACTAGCGGTACAAAATGGGCTTGACGTAGCCCAAACTTAACTCTCTCCATCGCTCAGTTCAAGCCTGGCGAACATTTAAGCTTGTTTCTTGGGCTCAATGAAATCCTCCTTCCCTTGACCGTTGTCTATTGGGGTAGAAATAGAATCAAACAATGAATTAGAACATGTACTCAATTCTTGGGTATTCTTTTATGAACCTTTCAGTGTTTAATTACGATACCTTTGTAGTTTTATACAACAGAAAAGCAACTTATATTCTTCTCTATCTCCTAAGCTCCGCCAATCATTTTCCATTGAGAATAAAAGAATCCGGAGTTCATGCGTTAGCCCTATTTTCCATTGACAAGGAAAGAATTGTATTCTCTCAACAACTCTTTATTGACAAGGAAAAAAGAAATGAAATAAATTCCCTATGGATTTGCTGTCAGATACATTTTGTTTACCACTTCAAAACGAATATCGAGTTTCCACAACTAATTTGAGAAATTCATTGATTTGATTTTAATTTACAAACATAACCTTTGATTTAATTTGATAAATTGTTTAATCAAAGATAATTTTCATGTACAATTATGGTGACGTATCATTATCAAAATAAATATTATAAAATATTATTTTACAAAATATTTTTTATAGAAAGGCTTCATCATTGAATCAATAATTATACATAAAAAAAATCATTCATATTTGTTTTTATTTTTCGTTTAGGGCTCTGCCACATCATTTTCATATTTGGTATAGTATTTAATTAATAAACTAACTTCAAGCTTTCATGGGGCCTCTGATTTGTACGGAAACTCCTTTCTTACAAAGTGGGCATCATAGCTACTTGAGGAATTTTGTTTTGTTTTTGGGAAAAAAAAAGTTTTGTGTTGATGGAAATTACCATGAAGCCTCTTGGAGTTGGATTTGGACTATATCATTAAGCAAATAATGATTCTTGACAATAACAATGTCCCAATAAAAGAGATTTTGAATAAAGTGGATTATCACAATTCCATGGATGGTCTGAAATGATTAGTTTGACTAATTAAAAGGGCTTTTCATTTTGATTGGTTGGGGGGTTTGGTGGTCCCCAAGAAAAAGTGAACTCCGATTGTTTACTAACAACAAGAGCACATTGCCACAATCGTAGGGGAGTCTAATTCGGTGGTCATCAACTAATTAATTGAGTTCTTAATCTTTTGAACCAAAGTCAAATCCCTTGTCCTTTTTGTTTCAACCACTCCGTCATCAAATCAAGAAGAGCTACTCCTAAGCTTCTAGATGAAGGTTGTGCTTAATTTGTGAGGGACCAACTTCATCCCTAATCTTGGTCTCTTTCGGTTTATGTGGAACAAGGGTGGAGAAAAACAGTAGGTGAAAGAGAAAAAGGCTGTCTTCCACAGGCCAAGGCAGACAGGCAAGTAGAAAGAACTTATGCTAATTCTACGAGGAGAATCATAGACCATTCCTTCTTGCCATGGGTTTTCCACTCCGGTAACTTTTTTTATGCTGCCACCTTTTTGTTCTCTCACTCATCTCAAGAAAATGAATCATTCTTAACTTGAAGATGTTGAAAAGTTGATGAGCAGAGTACCAAGGCCTTGTCTTACCTTTTGAGAGTTAGCCCAGACTGCAGAGAGGGAAAGTAGACTAAGAAAACTTAACGGCGACAATTCTAACTTTTTTCCACAGTGGAAGTAGACATCAATATCCTTCTGGAGCAATAAAGACACATACATCATCCATGCATGAGCTTTGTTGCATCACATCGAACCCTTTTGTCACCCATTGACCGAGATTACCCATCATATAACACAAACTGTGAAACAGTTCAGAGGCTCTTCGGAGTGCTACGTGGCACTCCGTCAGCCTCTTCAAATCCTTTTTGCTTTCGATGCCTTGCACAAGATCAAAGGAAAAAACCAAAAGAGTCAGAAGAAAAAAAATTCCAAAGCACAAAAGGGAGGAGAACTGCGGTTAAAAAAATTCAAATTTTTATTATAAAAAATTGATCACATCTGGATTATTTTCAATGATATCAAATTATATAATATAATGTTGTATTTTATATTTTTAATTAATAACTTTACCAACAACTACCAATAAATTTATTTTGTCTTATCTGGTTCCAATTTCTAACATTATTCTTTCCGTCCAACATAATTTAAATTATAAATCTTCGTATCAATTAAGACAAACTAAGATAATAATCCAAATTGAGACAATATTTTTCACCGGCGTAGCATGGAGGCAATCCTCTCTAGTCTTGTAGTGTCACATTGATTGGCCATCTATTATAGTCTTTGCAACATTTAATGGACAATGACAGCATGAAAATTAAACTTTGTTCCTATCCCACTCCGTCGTTTAATGCAGATATAATTTACCTATTTAATTGAGCCACGTGCTTAACTTTAGTAAGTCGTGTGTCGAAACCATTGGCATAAGTTTCCTATTTGTCTATGCGTTTTCATGAGGCAAATGATAGACACGACACTTAAAAAAAAAAAAAACCAATATTTAATTTTATTTATATTTCAAGTCAGAGGAAACCCATGGCCAAGGGTTAGCTCAGGGTTTGCTCTTTCGAAGATGTCCCATGATTAATCAAATGGAAAGAGGAAAAAGCTATATGCTGACACTGCGGATACTTCGATCATCTTTATCTTTTTCTGATACTAAAAACCAAAGTTCACTTCAAAAGAAAAAGAGATACGCAAAAGCAAAAGTTTAAACTAAAGGACAAACTTTAGACAACGAGAAGATTAAGTAGTTACTTCTTTGCAATGCTTTGCTTGATAACATGTGCCAAAAGTGGGCCACATTTCTCAAAACATATTCAAAAATATTAAATATGATTTTTTATTTGAGTAATGAGGATTTTAATTGTATTATTTAAAATATATATAAATATATATACACGTTTTATTATTAATTAAGATCAATTACTCAAGTTTCAAATACGGTTAACATTTGTTTAATAAAAAAATCATGAATTGTTTTAAAAATATTATTAATATTATTATAAAGAGTTAAATTAAATATACTCTTACCTCTAATGAAATGTTTATTTTTAGATGTATTTTGGGATGATTCACATTAGAAAATTTAAGTGTGACAAGGATAAAAAAGAAAAGTTGGAAAATCAAAAGTATCATTTCCTTTTCCTCATAAAAAGAAATAAATTTAAAAAAAAAAAGGGTAAATAAAGAAAGTCAGCACATGTCATCACTTTTCTTTTCCAAAGAAAATATAAGGATCTGAAGGTTGGTGAGCCCCACTCAAAAGAACCCCTGCTTGTAAGTAAATGTCATAAACTAAAGCTTCTCCTGTAAGTATTGCCTTGAAATCATCCAGTGAGCTCATACTCTTGACATGATACTGACCAACCTTTTCCTATTGGTCAAACGTGGCCCTACTGTAGAGGGTATCATTGTAATTTCAAATTACCCTCTTTAAAAGCGCCTTCCTTCGTGAGACATTCCCCTTTCGTAGAATCTGTGTTTTTATATTTTCACTTTTCGCCCTTTTTTTTTCTCTTTTAGATTATAGGCGCCCAAACGTCCATTAACCGTACGGAAAAAGAGCCTCACTTTAATTAAAAAATATATTATTTTTAAATTAAAAAAAAAAGACGGTGTATAAATAATCTTCTACGATGGAGCCCACTATAACTCTGCCAACTCCATAGGAATCATCGCATCAGCGCCTCCTCTTGCTGGTTACAGAGAAAATAATGCATTTGTTTTCTTTTTTTCCCCTTTATTTTGTCGTTTTGTTGATTGCTTTGAAATAATGCTCAACTCAGCACTGATGAATGACACGTGTCAAGGGAGGGTCCATGGGGCTCTACCTCAGCTCTGAGTTTATTTGTGTTCGGGTGGCTTTAACGAGGAAGGCGAGAGCCTGAGACCGCTCAGGGCATTGGCCATTGGGCGGAGTGGACGAACGTCGTTTTGGCACAAAAATGGCGTGAATAAGGGTGGTGGGTCCGCGTTTTGGTCTCCTACTGGCTTTTCGGCCTCTGCAGATTTGTCCCCCAATAGGGTGACGTATCTATTTTTCTCCTTCGTTGCGTTGACTGCTTTGCCCTTGAAATTAATATGCATTGTTAACAAAGTTTTTGATTAAGTATTAATATAATAGGAGTAATTATAAATAATTAATTAATTAATAACCAAAGTTTTTACAAGTGATGTAGGTTAATGCATAATGAGTTTGAATTAGGCGTCATGGATGAATTGTATTAAATGGTTTGAAATGTATGCAAATAATGCAAGCTCTCAAGATAAATATTATATCATTTTTTTATTTAAAAAAAGATTATATCATTTTCTCGTTCAAAGACCATTAGATTATTAGACTCTTTATTACTTCCCTTTGAAAATATTATTTTTTTGTCTTTTTATAAAGTAATGAGAAATTGCACAATTGAGTAAAGTACAATATTACGTATCCTACATTTATAAAATATAAGATGAGTCTTGAGTTTATAAATAAGAGTTTTTTTTCTACTTAACAAAAATATATTTTTAATTAGAAATTAGGCTCGTGACATATGTATAATAAGTATCATGGACATCAAATATTTCATTGTATTGTCTTTTATAAGACAGTTTTGAACTTTCATAATATTAGTAAAATAAACCTTCTTTATAAATATATGTAAGTATTTTTAATTAGTAAATATCATGAAATTATGAGTATGGTTAATTATACATTGCATTTTATACCAAATTTTTGTTCTTACATGCATTTTATTTTATTATATTCAAATAATTATTTTATTTAGTTGTCAATGCAAGTATTTGATCAATTAATTGAATTTATGAATCTTTACTTTCATCAGTAATATTTGAAGTATAAGAGATATCAAGATTAAAGTAAGCCTAGATCAAAGTGGATAATTCTCTTTTAAAGGTGAAAGAGCTAGTGCAACGAGAATCTACATAATTGGGTGAGGTAGAATGTCACGTGTCCAACTTTTGTAAGAGATAAGATGGGTCTTAAGTTTATAAATAAAGGTTTTTTTTCACCTAACAGAAAATGTATTTTGAATTGAAATTGTGCGCTCATAACATATGTATAAAAAGTATTGTGGATATCAAAAATGTTCATTGTATTGCCTTTTATAAGACACTTTTGATCCTTCATAATATTAGTAAAATAATTTTTTTTATAAATATAAATAAGTATTTTTAAGCACCAAAACATTTGGCTTATTGGTTGGTGCATAATCCTCCTACCTAAAGAGCAGAGTTCAAATCTCTCATCCCTCAATTATAAAAAAAATATATAAGTATTTTTAATTAGTAAGTATCGAGAAATTATGAGTATGTTTAATTACATAACATTTTGTAGAAAAATTTTGTACTTACATGAAAATTACTTTATTAAGTTGCCAATGCAAATATTTGATCAATTAATTGAATTTATAAATCTTTACTGTCACCAATAAAATTTGAAGTAACAAATACTAGTACTTGCAAAACATATGTCATGTTAATAAAGATGAGAAAGGTGTAATTATAGTAAGTTAAAATTCAATTATGTTCATTGCAATTTATAAAGCATTTATGAACATCCACATTATTAAAAAAATAAATGGTACTAATATAGATATAAAAGTATCTTTATTAAGTATCGTGAAATTTTAAATATATTTAATCACACATTTTATTTCATAGGGAATTCTAATAATTCTATAAATATCAAAATTTATTTTGTTTTTTAAGTAAAATTTGATAATTAATTAAATTGATGAATCCTTAATGTCACCAGTAAGATTTGTAGTAACTAATATTAACACTGACAAAGTAAAAGTTAAAATAAAAGTCATTTCATAAAAATTACGTATGTTAGAAGAATTTTTATATTATAAAATAATATATATTATGTAGGTGAATGAGGTATATATATCTAATATGATTATATTATAATTCTAATTAAATAAATTGTATAAGTATCATAACACTCACCTTCAAACCCAAATTGGTGTAATAGATGCCATATTTGAGCAATTGGTGTGGGAGACGAGTTATCAACGCATAGGGTATGTGCAACAAAGTGTAAGACATATGAAACGATGATTGTTAACACCAAGTTCGCTTACTTCAAAACTCTGATACCATTTTACCTGAAGCTATGATACATTTGATATCATGTTAAAAGAATATAACTTTTGTATGAAACTCTGATATCAAGTTACAAGAATATAACTTTTGTATTATAAACTTGTATTAACTTTATGAGTGAAAGAGTCAGTGCAACAAAAAATTTTACGATTGCGTGGGGTAAAATATCATCTCCATCTAACAAAAATGATTTTGAATTAAAAATGTGGACTTGTAATATACGTGTAATAAGTATCGTGGACATAAAATATGTTCATTGTATTGCCTTTTATTGAATACTTTTGAACTTACATAACATTTGTAAAATAAGCCTTCTTTATAAATGTACGCAAGTACTTTTAATAAGTAAATATCATGAAGTTCTAAGTATTTTTAATCACACATTGCATTTTATTGAGAAATTTTGTACTTACATAATTATTAAACTTTATTGAGTTGTTGATGCAAATATTTGATTAATTAATTGAATTTTTGAATCTTTATTATTTAATTAATTGAATTTGTGAATCTTTATTATTTAATTAATTGAATTTGTGAATCTTTATTGTCATCAATAAAATTTGAAGTAATCGAAACCAGCACTTGCGAAATAAAAGTGGTGTTAATAAGGATACAAAAATGTGTATAGTAAGTATCACAAACACCAAATATGTTTATTGTATTTATTTTTATTGAACTCTTTTAAACTTGCATAATATTAGTAAAATAATTTTTTTTTATAAATATAAGTAAGTATTTTTAATTAGTAAATATTGCAGAATTATGAGTATAAATATCATAGAATTAGTAAATATACTCTTAATAGTACAGAGATTAAATTGAACAAAATTGAAATATTAAGGGACTAAATTGAAAAAATATTTGATAAGTACAAATCTTTAAATAGATTATTTATATGCTTATCAATAAGCTAAATATTTAAGGGTAAAAGATTTATGGTGTTAAAAATATATATAAATATTTTCTTAATTGATTATTTAATTATAGAATATGTAAATTAATTTATTTTTTTTACAAAAATTAAGTTTGAATTCTCCTTCTATAAAAAAATTTTGAAAAAATTTCATACTTAAAGTCAAATTTAGATGAATAATTTGCATTACATTAAAATAAAATAATATAAAGTGACTAAATATGTTGATTTAATTATAACTTTTACAATTTACAAATATACATTCTTTTGAAATTATTCAACTCTTACCCAATTTACCTTTTATTTTAATTTAATCAAATTAGTAAAATATGTTGATTTAGTTACAACTTTCACAAGTTACAAATACACATTATTTTGCAATTATTCAACTCTTGCCTAATATACCTTTTTATTTAAATTTACTCAAAATTTCTTATAAAATTATTTTATTTAAATTCAAATACAACAATCAAATTTTGCTAAATTTAAATTTAAATTTAAATTATTAATTTGCATCTACAAAAAATTTGTTAATAAAATAAAATGGTGCAAATATTTATAGTTATATTTAATTTTATCAACCATAAATGTAGTCTGTAATATAAGAAATTTCAACTTAAAAAATATAACTTGAAATATTAAACAAAATAAACACATAAAAAATAAATAAAAAATTAAAAAGGTGTAGTTCAATTTATGGTTGAAATAAGAGATTTGTCATGTCCAAATTAAGAAAGTCAAAACAAAAAATTATTTTTATAATCATCGCTAACTCCATATTTTCGTTTTTCATTTTTTTAAAAGAAAAATCTAAATCAACATATTTTACTAATTTGACTTTAGCTCAAGTTAAAAAATAAGTTAAATAAATTTCAAATTTTTATACTATTATAAATAGAAGAAAAAAATTATTTAGTCATTTTATATTATTTTATGTTAACGTAATATAAGTTATTTATTTAAATTTGACTTTAGGTATGAAATTCTTTTCAAAATTTTTTTACAGAAGGAGTATTCAAACTTAATTTTTATAAAAAATATAAATTAATTTACATATTCTAGAATCAAATAATCAAGTAAAAAAATATTTATAAATATTTTTTAATATCATAAATCTTTTACACTTAAATATATGGCTTATAAATAAGCATATCAATAATCTACTTAAAATTTTATATTTTTATTTTTTTTTCAATTTAGTCACTCAACATCTTAATTTTGTTCAATTTAATCCCTATACTATATATTTTTATCCAATTTAATCCTTATGAAATGACAATTTTTTTTTTTAATTTTTTGATTTGTCACCTGATATTGATATATCAGTATGTCAACACTGTCACGTCATTGTATAATGCCACATGATATTATCACGTCATTATTCAGTACCCTATGACATGTCACGTCATCATTTCAAACGTCACATTATCAAAATATGATACGTCGGTGTTGATGTCATATTTTAACAGTAAAATTAAATATTATTAAGAAGAGAGACTAAATTGATATAATTTTTAAAATTAAAAAATTAAAATATTTTAATTTTAAGTATAAAGATTAAATTGAATAAAATTAAAAAATAAAGAGATTGAAAGAATCTTTTGACTTATTTTTAAGTGATAAATATTTTGGTTAAAAAAAAAAAGAACATAACTGGCACCGGCCCCTGACCCTTCAAATTCGTACCCACGACGGGCACTCCCGCACATAAAAACTTCTGCAAAGCCAAAGCACGACAAAGTCGTTAAACGTTTTCGTACAAAAACAAAAAAGAAGAAACACAAAAAGTCATTAAAACTCATCCGACATTTTGTTAAAATAGCGGGGGCAAATTCGTCACTAAAAGCAACGTCATAGCCGTCACTGTCCTTCACTAATAAAACGAGTCAGTATTGACCGACGTCTTCCCCAGTCGTCTCTCTGCGCTTTTATAAACGAAGGCTCACTCTCCATCAATTGGTTTTTTGGAGAGCCATATCAGGTGTCTCTCCCTGTTGCAGTATCGTTTTTGTATTCTGTTTCTCGCCTTTTGAATTTTCATCTTGACACTCTCTCTCTATCGTTTAACGGCAATGTCTGGACGTGGCGCCGGTGGTCGCGGTAGGGGTCGCGGTCGCGGCGGTGGCGAACGTGGCCGGGGACAGGACCCTGGTCGCGGTCAACCGTCTCCGTCTCTCTCTCGCGGTGGCGGCAGTGGTAGAGGAAGAGGTCGTGACGCTAGTGGAGGACGTGGACCCTCTGGTCCTCCTCCTTATTCCTCTTACACTCCGCCTCCTCCTCAGGTGGCTCCTACTCAGCCACCTCCTTCTTCTGCCCCGTCGACGTCTACGGCTCCGGCATATCATCCTTCGTCGAGTTCTGGTGCGGAATCACTGATGAGGGAGGTCTCGCAAAAGCTTACATTGGAGCCTGAGGCTACGACGACGGCGCCCTCTCTTCCTCCATCGTCGTCAAAGGCGATTAGGTTCCCGCAAAGGCCTGGTGTAGGTCGGGCCGGTAGAAAATGCAGGGTTAGAGCCAATCATTTCCTCGTTCAGGTTGCTGACAAAGATCTTCATCACTATGATGTAACTCTCTCCCTTCTCTTTTCCTCTCTGTCTTTCCTATTGATTTTTAGCCACTCGTATTCTTGTCATTTGTTGGCCTTCCTTTGTTGTTTTAATCGTTTTATTTTTGTAAGTTTTTTCTGCTTTGTTATTTTTTGCTTATATCTCTGTCTCTCTTTTTTTAATTTTTATTCTTAATTCGTTTACGTTTCTGTTCGTGGAAGGCTTCTAGTAATTTCTTTTGTAGATTGTTTTTTTTTTTTATTTTAATTTATGTTTGAAGCAAATTATGGAGGATTTTAACTGTTAATTATATGCTTATATTATTGACGCTATTTTGTTTATTCCCTGTTCTTTGAATATTAGTGGTTTCTTCTGTTTGGTTATTTATTTACCTCATTCCCATCTCTGTTTTCATTTAAATTTTTTCCTTTCTCTTTTAATAGCTCTTGGTACTTTATTATGGGTTATAGGTTTCAATAACTCCTGAGGTAGCCTCCAAGAAGTTGAACAGAATTATAGTGAAACAATTCACTGAGTCGTACAAGCAGTCACACCTTGGTGGTCGGTGTCCAGCCTATGATGGTGGGAAGAGCTTGTACACAGCTGGTGCACTGCCTTTCGAGTCAAAGGAGTTTCTTGTTAGGTTAATCGATGAAGACCGAGGTGGTAGTTCATCTAGTTCAGCAAGGTAATATTGTTGTATATTATGATGGTGTCTATATGCAATTTCGTTTTTATTTAGTATCATTGTTGTCTAAGGGTTATTTGTCTGGTTGTCTGTTATTGCAGGAAGGAACGGCAATTTAAGGTGGCAGTCAAATTGGCATCGAAACCTGATCTTCATTATTTGCGGGAGTTCTTGCTTCGAAGGCATTTCGAAGCTCCTCAAGAAACTATTCAAGCGCTGGATGTTGTTCTTAGGGCTAAACCATCTGAGAAGTACTCGCCTGTTGATAATCTTAGAGTGTTCAGCATTTGTTGTTAGTAAATTGCTGAAACTAAACTTATATGCCTTTGTGGTGGATTAATCTATTTGAAACTTCCTTTTGCAGTTATACTGTGGTGGGAAGGTCATTTTTCCACCCACATTTAGGTGGTAAAGGAGGGCTTGGTAATGGAATAGAGTACTGGATGGGGTATTATCAGAGTCTTCGGCCCACTCAAATGGGTTTATCTCTTAATATTGGTAGCCATTCCATGCTTGTTGATCCTTCATAAGATTTGTGTAGCCACTTGTACTTAATGTTTTAATTGTAGTTGAACTGGTTTTGCTTTACAGATTTGTCTGCTCGATCATTCTATGAGCCACTTTTAGTTACGGACTTTGTTGCCAAACATTTCAGGCAGATAAGCCTGTCAAGGCCTCTGTCTGATCAAGATCGTGTTAAAGTATTATTCTCCTTATCCTTCTGTTCTTACTATTTCTGTGTATAGTCACTTATTTGTTTAAAAGTGTTATATATCATCAAAGTGGTTGGAATTTCTTATATGTTGTTTCTGTTACCATGATTTTTAGGTGAAAAAGGCCTTGAAAGGGGTGAAGGTGCGACTTACCCACATGGCGTATGCAAAAACTTGCAACATTGTTGGCATATCCAGAATGCCAATAAGCCAGTTAACGTGAGTTTGTTATAATTGCTTATAATTATTTGAAGCTATTTGAAATACTAAAGTACCTCTTTTGGGCCAGTATGGTAGAATTGTTTTTGGGTGACCTCTGTTCTGTCAACAAGTTGATTGCTTGTGGCTGTCTCATATGTTTACTACCCAAAATAAGTTCCATATTCAAATTGATCAGAGTTAATAATCAACTTGTTCCAGAATATATTTCATGTTAGATATGTGAGTCAATAGCTACCATCATCGCTGTGCAAAGACCTTAAACTACTCGTCTGGATAATACTGAAAAGTAGATTATAAAATATTTGATTGGGATTGTGAGTGATATCTCAGGAAAAAAAGAGGTGCTTTACAAGGTGAAGATTTCTCTAATAAGTAAAATAATTGTATAACATTTGATTCCTGAACCTTTTTTTCTCTGTTATATTGTCATCAATGATGTAATGCTCTTTTTTTTTTTTTTTCCTGTAATCTAACTCCTTTTCTCTCTTCCTATTTAGTCTTATTATACTTTTGTGCAATTTTTGGTTTTGTTAGGTTTACTCTTGACGACAAGAAAACAAATGTGTCTGTGGTTCAGTATTTCCGTGAAAAATACAATATTGTGCTTAAATATGCATCATTGCCTGCCCTTCAATCTGGAAGTGAAGCAAAACCTGTTTACATGCCAATGGAGGTTCAGTTTATATGGATATGGAGTTATTATCTTCTTATTATTTTTTTACCATTTTCTATACTGATATTTTTGACCCTTCTCTCCTTTATGATTTTGTTTGTTATGCAGCTGTGCCAAATTGTTGATGGACAGAGATACACAAAAAAGCTAAATGATCAACAAGTAAAAGCTCTGTTGAAAGCAACCTGTAGACGTCCACGTGATAGGGAGAGGGATATTAAAAGGGTACAGCAACATTGAGATACTTTCTTCTCATAGCAGAACTAATTTTATGTTGATTAATTAAGAACAATGATTTGACTTGGCATATCATGTTGCTGCAGATGGTGAACAATAATAATTTCAACGGAGAGGAGTGTGTAAATGATTTTGGAATTCAAGTTGGACAAGAACTTGCATTTGTTGATGCGCGAGTTTTGCCCGCTCCAATGGTAAGTACATGCCAATATGTTATATTTTCAAGAGAAATCATGCTCGGTATTTTATTATGAAATGTGATGTTCATATGTTTTGGTTGCTGCAGCTTAAGTATCACGATACTGGACGAGAACGAAGTGTTAATCCTGGGTATGGGGCATGGAACATGATCAACAAGGTGCTATACTAGTTTTCTTTGATTGTGTTATTCACTTCCTTTGGAAAAATTATATATATATTTGAAGCAGTATTAATAAAAAACTAGAGAAATCAGAACCAATTCAATATGATATGTGTCTGCCCTTTCTTCTTGCACCAAAGATTAAATTTCCAAAGGAACTGGAGTTGCACATGTTTTCGCTTTGTATGTTTGACATTGTAATGTGTCTTAAATTCTTTTGGGGGATTTATATTGGATAAACTCTGGGTGTGATTGGAGCATTTTTAATACTATATCCAGTTGAAAATTTGGGGAATGATGCTTTTCTTGACTGAGGGTGTAGAAGAATGGTGGTCTCTTTGAAGTTACTAGTAATGAAACCCTAATTACATAGCCCTTGGAACCTGAAGTCAAATGTAGTCATTTGTATGAAGTGTTGTTATACCATGATTTTTCACTGATTTTTGTTTGTTTTTTGGTTCTGCAGAAAATGGTCAATGGCGGGAAAGTGGATTTCTGGACTTGTGTGAACTTCTCCTCAGAATATAAAAATATATCAGAGCACTTCTGTATGGAACTGGTGAAAATGTGTAATAGCAAAGGAATGGTATGCCATGCAGTTTCTTATATGTCGATTTTTGTTTGTAATCCAGTAATTGACTGACTTGATTTTTCATCTGCTTGTTATACAAGGTATTTTACCATACTGCTTCAGTCCGTATCCGTTCAGCTCGTCCTGATAGAATTGAGCAAACTCTCTTAGATGTTCACAAGGAATCTACAGGCCAGAAGAGGCCACTTCAGTTGTTGATAATTATTTTACCTGATCAGAGTGGCTCATATGGTAAGAGATCCAGATTTAAAAAGTATTTTGATAATTCTAGTTTCTTTTTGCAACTAAAATCCTTTTGCTTACAGGGAAAATTAAACGAATATGTGAGACGGAGTTAGGTATTGTTTCTCAATGTTGTCAGCCCAGGCAAGCTTCTAATTTTAGGCCTCAATATCTTGAAAATCTTGCTCTGAAGATCAATGTGAAGGTACTTTTTCTGGTTCATTGGTAACTTGGGATTTATGATGTTGACTTCTTTTGGTATTTTTTTAGTCATTTTTGAGAATTGTGAATTTAACAGGTTGGGGGACGTAACACCGTGCTGAATGATGCCATTGAAAGAAAAATTCCTCTTGTGACTGATCTCCCTACAATTATATTTGGTGCGGATGTCACTCATCCAAAGCCTGGGGAAGATTCTAGTCCTTCAATAGCTGCAGTAAGCATAGTCATGTTCACCATTGTCTCTTTTCTGTTTCTGCATCTTGTTAAGAGGTAATTGACTGGCTGCAGGTGGTTGGTTCAATGGATTGGCCAGAGGTTACTAAGTATCGAGGAATAGTCTCTGCACAGGCTCATCGGGAGGAAATAATCCAGGATCTCTATAAAATAGTTCAGGATCCTCAGAAGGGTGTTGTTCATAGTGGAATGATTAGGTATGGAGGTGAATATGGTTTTATTTTTAGGACCATGTCATAGTGTTATTGGAAGATGTCTACTTATTTCCATCAATATTACTTGTTTTCTTCAGGGAATTGCTTATGGCTTTCTATAAATCAACTGGGCAAAAACCTTCCAGGATTATTTTCTACAGGTAGCCTTTGTTTCTGATCACCCAAATTCTTGAATGTTTTCAGTGGCATTACTGATCTTGTGTTTTTTAATTTGGCAGAGATGGAGTTAGTGAAGGCCAATTTAGTCAAGTTTTGCTCTATGAAATGGATGCAATTCGAAAGGTATATTAAAGGTTTGTTTTTGGTGGTGGAAGAGGGGGGGGGGGGGGGGGGATTGTAGGACTGTTCTATCACTTGGATTAAGTGACAGCTCAGTGTCTTGTGAAAAGGAAATCTTATTGAGCCTGACATCAGCATGAACTATAAGTATTGTCTTATAAACTCATAACTCCTATTATTATGAATGCTATGGAGTCTTGTTATATGGTTCTTTGTTTATCAAATTACTGGGGCATTTATTTAAAATGGAAATACAAAGATTGTATGGATTATATAATTTTTCATCTAGCAGAGTTTTTTAATAATGTCTGCTACTTTTTATTTGTACAATGTTTGGTGTTTGGTTTTCTGATGCCAGCAATTGACTTCCTTCCAGGCGTGTACATCACTACAGGAGAATTATATGCCACCAGTTACATTTGTTGTGGTGCAGAAGAGGCATCATACTCGCTTATTTCCTATTGAGAATGCCTTAACAGATAAGAGTGGCAATATTGTAGCAGGTTATTAATGTTATAATAGGGATTGATCATATTCTTTGGACCTCCCTTGCTGCAGAATTGGATTAACTTTTTACAACAATCATGTTTTGCAGGTACTGTTGTTGATACTACCATTTGTCACCCTACAGAATTTGATTTTTATCTTAATAGTCATGCTGGAATCCAGGTAAACTAGGCTTGCCTCCTAATATGATAATCACTTTATACAATTATGATATGCTTCTTCTGTCATTGTTTTTCTTTTTAATTGGTATTTGCTAATTTTGTTATGTAGGGAACAAGCAAGCCAACTCATTATCATGTCTTGTATGATGAAAACAAGTTCACGGCAGACAACTTGCAAATGCTCACAAACAATTTATGTTACACGTAATGGATCTTTCTCTATAATCTGAAATAGTGTGAATAGATAATTCACAGATTAGTTCTACTTAGTATATAATAATTGTACTCATTTGCAGGTATGCAAGGTGTACTCGGTCGGTTTCCATAGGTTAGTGATCTTTTTGTTTATTGCTCTTAAATCTGTTTTCAGGTTATCATCAGTTTATTCCTAAGCCAGTGTTAACAGATAATATCATGATTTCATTTGCAGTGCCTCCTGCATATTATGCTCATCTAGCAGCTTTTCGGGCACGCTATTACATAGAGGATGAAACTTCTGACAGTGGCTCTACAGATGTGAGACGAAGTGCAAGAGACAGAAACGTGGAGGTTCGGCCTCTCCCAAGCATCAGAGAAAATGTGAAGGAAGTCATGTTTTACTGCTGAATAGGCGTTTCTTTCTCTGTTTATGTTTTTATTTGGGTTTCTTTCACCAATGCATCGTTGGTTAATGGGTGGTTATTTAGGGTATCTTGAACTTTTTGTTAATATTGCCTCGGTTAATGTTGCCAAAAGCTTTTGAGCTTTTTGTTTATCCCTGGAAGTCAGGGACTGACCTCTTGATAATTCTTTTTGGTTGAGGGCGTGTTTGGTTTTTGTATACATGTCACAGATAGAGGTATTCTAGGGCTGGATACTTTTGAATCATATCGCTCAGTTACCAAAGTGAAATGTGGCTGTGTACAGAGTAAAACTATTATCAGAAATATGTTTATAGAAAAATATGTCTTGAAGTATGATTTCTTCTTTTGGCCTTTGACGTGCAATTGTACTCAGATATTTGATACATGGGGGGCTAAACTCGCAAGTTATAAATCATACTTTATTAGTCCTTCCATACATCTATCATTTTCCCTCATTTTAACCCCTGTATAGCTGACATGAATCTTGATTGATGTTGCATTAGTATTCTCTAGCCATTGCCAGAAGAAGAGTGAGGAAATGGATTGTAAAAACAAGAAGTTTTTGGTACACATTAGTTAGTTTAAGTGGAAGGGTCCAAGAAGAATAGTTAGGAAATGGAAAATAGATTTTGCATTTGGACCATGTCAAGAAGTTTGGGGAAGAGATTGGAACTGTGGATCTCACCTTCTTCAAAGAAGACTAAGCCAAGCTTAAATTCTTATGTAACTGTAATAGAAATAAAAGGGATATTAGCAAAACCCATGGCTAATCATATGATAGTTTTAACTCAATTCTAGATTTTCAAACCGAAGCCACCCTTTAGCATCAAATATCAATATGAGAAAAAAAAAATACTAAATAAATTGATCATAGTGACCACATTTTCTTAAGTGCAATATCATATCAAAAAGAGATTATTCGTTATCCGTAATAAATGCAAAAAAATATTAAAAAATTTCATTGCAAAAATATTATAGTTTTACATAAGATAGATGTGGTTCCTACATGGTTCATTAGTTTCTGTATATAAGATAGATATGGTTCCTACATAGTTCATTAGTTCTTATATTCTATCCTGTCCAGATTTCATTGGAACTCAAAGCAAAATGCATTCCCTCTTCCACTTGGATAGCTGGCTCTAGTTGTCCATTTCCAAACAGCATCTTCTTTTTTTGTTCCGGTAGTTTGATCGTTCTTCAAAAGCCAAAAGGATTAAAGGCTGAAAAAGCAGCAGATGCTGTTGGCACCCGCACAACCCTTTCGTTGTTCCACCTATTTCTCATGTTATTTGCACTAATAGCCCTCTGCAATCCACAAAATAATTCCATCAAATATTCACTGTGATGCAACTGTAAATTTACAGATATATATAAAAGATTGGGTGCAAATCTTCTATTGCAGGGTAAGTTAGGAGAAGGAAGAGGAAAATACCTGTGGATATGAAAGCTGAAATGGGTGATTGCGATTATGGGCAATCATATGCCCATTCATCCTCTCCCCATGTTGACTTGGAAAGCCTGGAATCTGTGCAGAAACCTGAAAGTGTCGAAACAGGTGAAGTTTAGTATTCATTATCAACCATAAGGATGAAGTGAGCCTATCAACTCATAATCATGCTTATTCAATGGCCTTTAGTTACTGAAAGACTCACCATAGGAAATGGGGGATAACCGAGGATTGGATATATTGGAGTAACAGAAGAGTTGAAGGGTCTAGGTATTCCTCCCATTGTTCGCTGTCTGCGAGCAAGTTGACAAAAATTGCTTCGCTCCTCTTTAGTCTGTGCCATGGATACATGTAGAGGTTTGCGGTGAAACATGATACCTACGAGCAATCAGGTAATTAACTGATTAAAGCTCCATTATCAAACACAAAAGGATCAAGGCAATGCTGTGACTCTGTCACAATATTATAGATGCACTGTGGAAGCAAAAAGAAATACAAAATACTAAAAGAAGCCGACTTATTGAGAGATTCTAAAGGATAAATATGGATCCAAGTTAACTTCAGAAATTTCATGTCATAATCAAAACAAAAGAAATTTTTAAAATTTTTGAGCATTTAGAAAAAAATAAATGCTAAAATTAAATTAAACTTAATAAGCTGCACCTGCATACTTACCGTTGAGGATTCTGATAGCTCGCTCAGCTTCTTCGGGTTTGGAAAAGCATACAAAACCAAAACCCCGACTTATTCCATTATCATTTCGCATAATCTTAACGGATTTGACCATTCCACATATGTTAAAAAATTCTTTCAGTTGGTCTTCATCAACGTCATCATTTATATGTTTCACATATACATTGAAACCCTACAAGATCAGAATACAGAAAAAATTTAAAAAATTAAGGTAAAAAGTGTACCCGAAGGAAAAACTGTGGTCATTTTCTCGTACCTTGTATTGTTGAATTTGCTCCTCCTGTGACATTCCCTGAAGCTGACGCTGAAGCATATGTTGCCGCTCTTGTTTCTTCAGTGCCTTTGCTACATATAACACTTTTGACTCTGCATATGTATACAGCATGAATCAAGTAGATAAATTACTAACATTAGATTGACAACATTGATAAAAATTGTTATCATTCTGGTCATGGTTTTCCAAAAGTGAAATGGACTTACCAAGTTGTGCTCCATTCATAGACTCCTCAGCCTTTTTGGCATCCTCTGGCCTCTCAAAGTTTACAAAGCCAAACCCTTTTGAAACTCCATTGGAGTCTCTTGAAATAACCAAGCTGGTAATGTTTCCAAACACTGAAAACTTTTCCTGCAAAGTTTCTTCCGTCACGCTCTGCTTCAAATTCTTCACGTACAGATTTGTATATCCGATATCAGATTGAATTCTGTCCTCCTTTTTCTTGAAATGATCAACATAGCTACAGCACAGAAAAGATATGTAGATACTGTGAGTACATGCTCAGTCATCAGCAGAGAAAAGCAAAGCTTATAAAAGTATAGTAGTTGTAGGGATAATTGCTTTACATACATTTTCTTTCCTTCGATATCGTGACCATTAAGTTCTTCAATAGCTTTTTTGGCAGATTCTGGTGTTTCAAACTGAACATAGCCGTACCCTTTGCTGTTTCCATTGCCAAACACTTGAACTTTACAAGACAAAATATTTCCATATTTTGCAAAAATAGCTTGAAGCTTCATGTTGTCGATTGAGGAGTCCAAGTTCTGCCAAATATCCAAATTTCCAAAATCAATATATAAAGGCAAACATTTAATTAAGATAAAATGCTTCACTCCATCAAAAGAATATAGTAATACGTACCTTGACAAAAAGATTTGCATCCTCATTTGTTTTGTACTCATCATGTCTCCACATCACTCGAATGGCTTTACCATTCATAAGTGTATTGTTCCTTGTAGCCATGGCTACCCTTGCTGATCATCAAGAGAAAAAAAATTAAATTAAAATATGCAAATTGATAATAAATATTTATATATATATAATGTAAGCAAGCATGACCCTGATATGTATCTTAATTTTGTAAGTCTAATTATTTATGCATGGCATAAACAAGAGAGCTATAGCATGCATGCATGGTTATTGTTGTATTAACAATCACTTCATTTAATGCATGTAGTTGAACTCAGTACATACCAGATTCCAGGTCAGCAAAGTCTATGAAACCGTGACGTAGAGATTGTCCGGTGTTATTGTCCTTACAAAGTACAGCAAAAACAAATCCATTTATGCCAGAGAAAAAGTCAGTGAGTTGCGCTTCAGTCACGGTGGCATCAAGGTCACCGACGTACAAAGAATACAGGTTCGCCGTCTCCATTGATGAAACCAAAGGTATAGGCAGCTGATCCATATATATATATAAAAATATCTATTGATACTTATATATATATGGATCGGCGTTTCAAACGAATGAAAAACTGAGGCTAGCAGGAGTAAGCGAAAAAAGGTTACAACTCAAGAAGAGAGGGAAGAAGAAACAAGAAGAAAAGGACGAAGATAGGTGAAGAAGAGAAAACTCGTATATATAGAACGAAAGTAGTTTTTCTAGTTCAAGCGCAAGTTTATATTCGTTTCCTGCTGGGAATAGTAGAAAATTAACTTACGTATGGAGATTGAGACAAAGTAGTTTTCCTAATTCGATCCCAAGGCTATAAAGTTTCCTTATTATGGGAGGGTTTGAAATTTTTTTTAACAGAGATAACCCTTTTATATTTTCATCAATCAATGAGTCCAAGCCCATTACGTAGGCCCATAATATATATGTACAGTGATTAATTAATACATACAACAAATAAATCAAGGGATTATATTTAATACACTAGGTATGTCATGAGATAGTGTCACTTCATTAAAAATAAATTAAATTTTTTTTAAAATTTGAAAATTGATATAACCAATTTTCTTAAAAAAAATATAAAATATATATATCTTTTCTCTCTCTCCAACTCCCTATCACCCAATCGTGAAAGCAATTCCCACTTTTTTTATATCATCAACTTGATTAGTAGTATCTTTGAATGATATGTGAGTTGGATGGATAAATGGATAAGAGATTGGAAATAGCTCTTTTTCCCTAGTGACAGTAACAAATTGAAACGCAGACTAAATGGAAAAGCTAGAAGTAACAAATGCAAGAAGGTTTGTATAAAATTAAAAATTTGCTGATATAATAATTCTGTATTGAATGTAATTTACACCGCTGCCAATAGGGTAACCCCCTGAAATCTGTAATTTTCCTACATGGCTGATGATAATACACTCGGAAACAAAACAGAGCCGTGAAAATATAACCAACAATTGCATTGCATACTGAGGCAGCCCTCAGCAGCAATCAAATAATTAATCATGGTTCTGCCGATTGCTATACAATGAAACCCAGGGTGTTTGTCCCAGAGTTCTTGCAGTATATGCTACAAAAACAGTAGACCAGCAAGCATAAACATATGTAGAAGTAAAGCTTTTATGCTCCTTGGTTGATTCTGTGGTGAGCCACCGTCACTCATCTGCCCCGCATTCACGAATTCACTTCTTCCTGTGTTGACATTTGCAGTGACATTGACCGACATTGAACCTAACCACATGCACAAGGGAGTAGATTCAGGGTTGATGTAAACTCAATGAAATCACTCGCAGCTCATAAAGTCTACTTACTTTCAACACATGGATCAGTTTATAATTTCAAATGGCATTGTTACTAATCTGTAATATCATTATGGTGAAAAGCACCTGCTTACAGGACTGACGAGTTTGTTGCAATGTAGATTATATTAACAAAATCTATTCTCATGTCAGACTCCTAAGGCACATTTTTCATGAGGTAATTTGCACTTACAGTCATAGTTGGTCCATCCAATCCGTTGATTCGCCAGATCATAAACAAAGATTTTGTCTTTTAGAACAAGATCTGCAAAAGGAAGATAGTGAAACTTTGATCTGGGTTGCTGCTTTCATCATGAAGGCAAAATTCATCCAGCTAAGTGATCAAAGCACTAAATCTCATGCACCAGTTAATCTTACACCAACAAATAGCTAATTGTTCAAATCAGAACTTTATGAAAATTAAACACTTTCCAAAAGGCCCAAAATTTCATGAAGCCTACAAACTATTTACTCTCCAATTAATCAAAACATTCTGCTCAGTGAAAATACCTCCTAAAATTGTTATCCCTTGGCCCTGAATTTTCTGAAAGCCAATGCACCAAACTGCAGCACCACCCTGTAAAAATCAAAGTCACCCATTTCATTCAGAAATTTGGGATATGAAATAAAAACAAAATGACACAGAAACAAGGAACTTCATTCAGGCTACAGTTAGATTTTAAAAGCTTGTTTCAATATGCTTCCACTTTGCAATTGAAACATTAATTAATGATTAGACAGAAGCAGTAAATGAAAAGAAAAAGGTGAAGAACATCAGACAAGGAACACAGATTACAAAGGCTGCAGCTAATAATGAGAGACAATACACCATATACCATTAAATGTTAAAGAACTGATTTTTATAGATGCATTACTTGGGAATAAAATTATTGTTAGCTAAATAATTCTATTATTAAGGGGGAAAACAAAATAAATAAAATTGACTTGAAAGGGTGAGAGTCATGGGGAAAGCTTGTCAAATACATGGAACCAGTTGAAGGGACCCTATACAACAATTTGTTCCAAATGAAGAAAACCAAACAGATCCTCAACAATATAATAAAAAGAAAAAGAAGATACAAGTAGATGGAAGATGCATGTCCAAAGCTTTAGATGACTCACAATAGAATTCTGCTGTACAAGATAGTCCTGAGGATTTAAAATCATGGATGCACCGCCAGCAAAGTTCAGACTAACTTGAGGGAATATGTCAGTGACACTGAAAGAATGTTAACATAAAGTCAGTTACAATCATCTTAGAAGATAAAACACTTGATGAAAACAAAATGAAATAATATCTGAGGGAAGTCAACTTGGAGGATATCAGGTAGCATTGATTTCCCTTGGAAAGAACAGGGCGCACAGTTTGTGAAACAGTGTTTGTGATCTGGGCAACAAGAGAATAATTTTTAATCATTAAAGACATGCTTCACAATCAGATATACGTGTGTTTCATTAACAAGAAAGACAAGCTTAGCAGGTGAAAGGCATAATTTTTTCCAAAAAAAGGCTGATGAATCTTCTTAATAATGTCAATCTCAGTAAAACCTAGCAGAATACTTACAGCACTGACGAAGGCATCATAAGCTTGATCAGCTAGGTATGCCAAAGTTGTCCCAGAATCAACTATTGTTCCTTGGTTGCTTGATGTTGAAAACACTGATGGGTCAATTGATAAAACTTGTCCACCAACTGAAATGCTCCGCAGATCAAGATTATAGTGAGGCCTGAAATTTTGATGGTTCCAAAATGGTTAAGCAAATTACCATCAGAAAGCATGTTATCAAACAAGCAGAAAGAAGATTTTTGTTTTTTCTCTTGATAGACTCAGAAAGGGGGATTTCAACTTGGGGCCTCTATGTCGGAGGGGATCCATTATCGAGGCAATGCCTCTGCCACAGAAGGAAGATAATTAAATATTTAAAATATTATAATCAGCTGAAACTTGTGAAGTTGTTAGATGATTATCAGTATCATGGTGAAGAACTCTCCAAATAAGCAAGTCTAAATTGGTTGTCTAATAGCTGATGTAAGTAAACATGCTACATAATACATATCGCACTAGGAGGAAAAAAGAGTTATATCCATCAAATGACATCAATAGCAGAAAGAAATCACCTCTACTTAAACTATGGGAGATATGAAATTTTAAACCTCCAATGGCATTACCCAAAGGTTAGAGCTTTATAATATCTTTCGACACTTCAAGAATGTTGCAAGCTACTTTCATTATTAAGACTGATAATTAAGCCAAAGCGAATAATCTAGCCACAGCTGCCTTAATCTTCTTATTAAATTATATCTACTCTGACTCATGCCATTAATAGTTTATATAGGAACTAAGAGATATTTCTAGATTACATTTGGAAATGCATTATTCAAATAGAAGAAAGCTGCAAATAATGAACATAACAATATCCAAATGACAGTCAGCTTCAACCAAATAATGGAAGAAATTATGATCAGAAGCTAGTAGAATTGATGATTGATTAACCTTGTTCAAGACATTAATCTACCCCAGTATGGAGACAATTGCTAAATACAAGGACTATCCAATATTTTAGTGACATAAACCCAGATTTTCCATAAAGTTCAGAAAGCGGCTAGTGTCATTGTGATTTGTTACTTCATTCTCTTGGAAACTATGCCATAACCATGAAAACCTGCAGAAATATCATTTTTTTTCTTAACAGTCTCAGATGAAGTGGCCTAGCAAACATGATGCTCTCTATCTGTTCATATGCTGGTACCATTTGAACCAGAAAAATAGAAGTCTAATTAGCAGATTGGAAAACAACATCATCATCAGGCTTTTCCTCATGCTCTGTTTGATCTCAACACCAGAAAGCTAGTCAAATAATGGTAACTTGCTTCAGAAAGAGTAGAACATCAAGCTGATAAAACTAAGCATGTACAATTATGTATCTTATTACCACTATGTGTCACACAAAAGATACAAATGTTTTTCATTTTACAGATAATAAGGAAAAAGCTACCAGTTGAAAATCAAGAGGAACAGCAAGTGTAAATAACTAAACAATGAATTACTGAAGATATAAAAAATTTTGACTTAAGGTGCAATTCATTTCTGTCATTTCTCCTCCAAGCCTTTCAAATATCGCTAAGTGCTTACAGTTATAAATTATGAGAATGACAATTTCAAAACCAGGAGCAGGCAAAATGTTTAATTATGGACAAAACTTACTAAAGCATAACAAAAAGAAATAGATATGCAAGGACCACAAACAGAAATGATAGATAGAAAACCAAAGCTGATACAATGAGAACATACTGTGATGGGACAAGTGGAGTATAAACCATATTTGGCTCCAAAATCTCGCCTAAAACAAGGATACCCCCACCACCATTATTTCCTATTAAGCAATGGGAAAACACTCTAGGTGTTATTCCCTGTGATGAAAGTTGTGAGATTACAGACAAACTCTGCTGCCCAAACCCAAAGATTCCATCAACCGCTCTATCTGACTTTGTCAAGTCTCCAGTCTGTAACATACTACACCTGTTTCACAATCCACAACTTAAGCCAATAAATTCCACTTTAAAATCAAACAAATTAAAAAAAAAAAAACATGATTAGTATCTTATTGTTGAGGAATTCTGTCTAGCTCACCCAAACATAATGGGAGCTGTAGACTTAGTAGTCATAGATCCCTCAAGAATTGTATCCAAATGCAACAAATCCGATGCATAATAGCCCGATGTTCCACTACCATCTCCATACTGAAACGTGTAACTGCACTGATTGCTCTGACCTGAACAGCCAGAATCTGATGATTGGACACCTGCACTACATCTTTGGTCCGAACATGAGACTAATGAAGCTGTTGATGAGCTTCCAGGATCATACAAATTAAGTTGAATCTGTAACAAAAAAGAAGTAGCTCAAGTCCTTTTGTTTCAATCAATTACCAAATTGAAATAATTTAAGATAAAAATAAATTTAAGAAAAAGTGAATTTTACTTGAAGTCCACTAGATTGAGGACAACCATTGCAGGAATTACAACCTATCCATAAAACATCACTCCCAGTATCAATCTGTACATAGAAATCCCTTGGAGGAGAACCTAATTGTATTTTTGTATAATATAGCCTATAAACAAACAAAACAAAAGAAATAAATCAGTAAGCTTTAAAGAGAAATGAAAAAGAAGGAAAGAGAAAACAAAGCCAAAGCAAAGCAAAATCAAAGAGAAAGAGAAAAAGCATTACTATTTGGTAAATATAATTAATGAACTCAAAAGGAAAAGGAAGGAAGACTGCCTTATAGCCGTTAGAGAGAGTAAAAAGAAAAGAGACTAAACCAACTTTAACAAAGGAAATGAAGAACAGAGAAAGAAGCTGATAATAATGATAAATAGCCAATACCCAAAAAAACCCCTCAAAAAATTAAACTTTTCAATTGAAATTTAGAAACCCATGAACGAAAACGAAGTCCAAACTCAAATAAAATTTAAAAATCGAAAACAAAGGGAAAAAAAAAGGAAGAGCTCTTCCGACGGTAATAAAAATTTGATTGGAATTTATTTACCCAACAAGAAAAGGATCATAGGTGCCTTGAACAGGAAAATCCACGACACCACCCGACGACTGCAATAACCTTCCATGCCTGACTCTATCACGTTCTCTGAGTCGACTCAGCTCGAGTTCATGAGTCGCCAGAGGAACCCTTCTCTCCAGCTGCAAAGCCGCAGGAAAACCACCCACGACCACCGCAGCCTCCAAAACCAACACTGTTATCATAAACAAGGCGGGAAAAACCGCCGCCATTTCCCTTTCTCTTACAAAACTTTGTAGTACCATGCCTTCGTCTTCTTCTTCTTTCTTCTTTTATAATTTAATGTCTCTCCGAAATAGAAATGGGAAATTCGGAAGAAAAAGAAGGTGAAAGGTTGGAAAACTTAGGGGTTGTGGGGGAAGCTAGAAAACAAGAAGGAAGAGAATTTGAAGACAAAGATTTGGAAGGAATGAGTTTGGGTGAGGGAACATAGAGGAAAGTTTGAGAGAAAGCAAAAGACAGGGAGACGATGATAACTCAAGTTTTAAACAAGACATGGATTACGTTACGTTGCATATTTATATTAACATTTTTTATATTTTTATGAATATATGAATATAAGTAATTACAGTTTATAATTTTTTTAATTATTTAAGTATTTTTCTTTCTTTTTTGTGTTCCTGTTCGGTGAGCTAACATCATGTGCGTATTTCGTTCGCCTTTATTGATCTTAATGTGTTTTTTTTTTAATTAAAAAATTTCGGGTTTTATACAATGTAATACAAAAAAATAAAACCTCAACTAAGATATGGTGCGGTTGCATTTGTACCATGTTCTTGATTAGTATTAATTAAGAAAAATGATGTAGGCTTGTCTTCGTACCATATACTTAATTAGTAATTAAGAAAATAATTTCAACAATTTGGTATAGTAATTGTATAATAAGAGGAGCAAATGGTTAATTTGATTTAAAAAATGTTATAACTGAATTAATTAAATATTTTTTAAAAATTAATCGAATCAATTGTGAATCAATTATTAACTAATTAATCAAATATATCAATCAGTAATCGAATTACTTGAAATTTTTGTGGACTCAAAGTCAAATTTTCTTAGTTTAATTTTTTTTCTATATAATTAGCTTAATAACATTAAGATATCAACAAACATGATTAAAAATATCAAAATATTTCAATAAATATGAAAATGTACTAAACTATACTTATTTATTTACATATAATCTTAAATTGGTTAATCTGATTAACCAAAAAAAAATAAAAATTGAAACCTACCAAATTAACCGATTGAATTATAATCATTTTTCAATTAATAAAAAAATCAAATTAATCAAATCATTTTAACCAAAATTTTTTGATTAGCTTGATAAATTTTTGTTTTAACAGGAAATTACTTACCTCTAACTGTATTCATTTATAAGGCCAAAAAAAGAAAAACAATGTTGATGCATATACAGATATTCAATCATGCAATTTAAGGTAGGTACAATTTATCTTAATCTACAAGGTATCCAAGTGCATAAAAGTAGTCTGATTTGATATTAGACTTTGCAATTAGTTTTAAGTATTTTTTTTCGAATTGCATACAAACTTTAATGTTAGTTAATTTATCCGTAAACCATAAGCTTCATACTATTCAAGTATGTCATACACTTAAAAGGATGTTCATTTCATTACCTAGACTAGATGATTTACTTTAACTAAAGTCTAAAGCTTATATAAATCTTGCTATCCATAACCCGATAAAAAGACTTTTGCACTAGGCTAACCCAATAATTTCAATTTGTGTACCAACTTTTTTTTCTATAGTTGAATTAACTTTAAAGCTTGTGTAAGGCAAAGTAGTTCTAGAAAGAGTGAAGGCAGGCTATTGGGGGCACTTCAGTCAATTGTCTTTTCAAGATCGCTTAGCCCAAGGTTTTGACTCGGTAAAAAGCTTTGTAAAGTCGCAACGGCAACAATCATAAGGAAGTGAATTCCCCAATTAAATTGAAAATATCATATTGACCCTACCAACCAAACTCAAAACTTCCTTTGCCCACAATTTGTGGGGGCAAATTTCATTAGACAAAAAAAGGGCACCACTCATTCCACAAGACAACAAAGCTAAACCCTTTTGAAATGGAAGATAACACAACATTGCACCAATTTTATTTTTTTTTTGGGTTGGAAGGGGTACTGAGTTCTGCTTTATCATAACCCAATGCTCAATTATTTCCCATTTTACTTTACTTGGTCGGTCTTAAAAAGGAAAAAGAAAAAAAAAGAAATATAGGCCACGTTTCCATTGAACTAACTTAAAGACAAATGTACCATGGCCTTTTTTTTGTTCAAGATGACTTATCCGTCCCTATGTGCCCTTCACTTTTTATAATGAGGCTTGTGTTATGGGATGAAGAAGAATGTGAAGGACATGTTTGGCAATAATGTGAAAAGTTAGGGCTAGTTTTTTCTTTCGCTTGGGTGTGAATTTTGGAGGGAATAGTTTGGGGTTTGTTTCCCGAGGCACTGGTTTTGACCACGGCCGCAAGACAACAAGGCATAAAAGTACAGCTCCATTAAGGACGCCGCGTACTGTTAGGCCCTTGGTGACCTAAAAAGTAAGGTATATCTTTGCATTGCTCAACCTTAAAAATTCCCAAGCTAAAATGTTTGAAAGGGTGAAAGCTTGGATTTGTTTATTTTACTTTATGAAATTATTAATTTTATTTTTATATAATATTTTAAAATATTTTATAAATTATTTTAAAAATTTTAAATAAATTCATATTCTTTTATTATATTTAATCAAAAAATTTTATCTTTTTTTAAATTAAATAAATTCTTAATTAATTATTAATTAATCGTGACTAGTTAAAACGTCATTTATTACTTTATCTCATATGACATTAATGTGATATTTTGATATATTATAGTTGACGTCAATGTAATATTCTGATATATTATAGTAGATGATGACGTGATATGATAATAAAATCACATAGTATTTTACCTTTTATGTTAATATCATATAAATATAAATAACAAATAATATTTTAACAAATGATAGTAAATCAAACATTAGTCATAAAAACATATTTAGTCTACAATAAAAGCACATAAATTTGATTAAATGCAATAAAAATAATAAATTTTTAAAGTATTATACATTTTACTTTTTTATTTCATAGATTCATTGAATTGATGTTTTTTATTTGTTTAGAATGCATGGGAAAATTTAAGTATGGTTATGATTACGAAGAATTAAAGATCTAAATATAATGCTTAATTGTTTTGGGCCCTTCGTTTTGAACAGGAAAAAAAGATTAAAAGGATTAATTGAGCTTTACATTAATGATATTGATGCATGAATATTTATGGATATTCAAAAATTTAAAATTCTTTAATTTATTTTCTTTACGTAGATACATGAATAAGCCCTCACCAGTTAAAGCATCAATAAATATATTATTTCTATTTTAAGAAAAAAAATTAAAAAGTATTCTAACTTGCAGCTTTATTCAAAGTTCAAAGTTGAAACAAACCTCCACCTCGTAAAATCACAATCACTTAAAAGGCAAAAATAAATCCAAGGGCCGACTTGGTGCAGGGGGATTAGAGCTATAAACATGATCTACACGATTATGATTGATTTACTTGTAATGAATTTCATTTTCGAACGTGAAACAACAGGCCAAAGTAAGGGTCCCCTTCAGTATTTGTCACTTGTCTTCTTAAAAACTATATACCGATCAAATTATTAACTGAATATCACATCCTTCGTTGAGTTTGTCAAATTGAAAAAATTTATGTGAATTTCGAGTGCCACCTGTCTGTCTCTGTCTGCATAAACAGATAGAAACTTGTATTTCGGTCCAAAGCATACGTCTAGCAGGAAGATTTCTAGAAAATGAAACAGTAAATAGTCAATAAGACTATAGATATATGCCATAGGTTTGAAACGTTAAGAGTGTACGTAGGCGATCGTTTGCATCATTAATTATTTATTTATTACATTCATAAGTATATGCTTAGTCAAAGAAATTTATAAAGTTTCCCTTTAAAGAGAAAAACAACATATATACGCGCTTTCATTTAAAAGGTAGATCATACTAATGCATTGATATAATATATATATATATATATATATATATATATATTTATAAATATAGTAGTATATCTATCTTCTACCAACAACCAACCTAGAAAATAAGAAGGAAGCTTCCTATTTCCATCATTCGGCGACAATGACGGACATATGCATGGGGACTAAGAGAGAATTATAACAGAGTGGTTGAGCACCATCATTTTGATCCCATATCTATACGCCCAAGGCCCGAATTAGGAAAAATCTTTTTTGCTGTTTTTTTTTAAATTAAAAATAATAGCAAATGAAGATCATTAGTGAGATTCATGCCTATTTAGGATATTCTTGATATAATAATAATCAATCATTCATAAGATTGGTTCACTGACTTATTCAATCTTCAGTTAATCGTTGCAATCATTATTAGCATAAAGGTGATTGAAAGAAAACGATTTAGATTTCAAATCTACTTAATCAAAAATGCATTTGGAATGAAGATGAAGTTTATTTTATAGAGATGTAATCAGATATAGTATTTGTTATTTTTTAAGTACCTTACTTCGAATCTTATTCTTTGATAAGATATCCGAACTCTATAAATACCAAATTAAAATTTAAAATTGTTATTTGAACTCATATCCGGATATTTTAGATAATACCCGTTAAATATCTGAATACATTTAATTACTTCATTGAAATAAACTTTAATTAATAAAAATTGAATTAATAAACTAAAGTTAGTTCATAAAAAATTAAGTGAAAATTTAAAGTCATATATAAAATAATTAATGAATTTTAATAAATATTGCATCAAAAAATGATATGAATATAAAAATAAAATTTAATATTAAAAATCATTATTTATAATCGGATTTAGATAGTGGGTATTCTTAGACATATTCAAACTGTGGATTCAGGACGCATAGCAGTTTACTATTCTAATCTTACCCAAATACAATTATAAAATGTAATTTTTTTACTTAATCAGATCATATAATATAGGGTATTTGTCTATAAGATATTAATTACAATTTCATTTTTTTATTATTCTTTTTAATTTATAAGTTTATATAGGCTATAGTCCCTGTTAGAGCTTCTGATAATTAACATTTCTCTTTGACAAAAAAGTTTCTTGACTTTCTCAAAGCATTTATTTTCCTAGTTATACCTTTTTACACCGTCCAAGTTAATTGTTTGACTGGGTGATTAACTCATCAATAATTTATCATCATCCAATCAAAATAATCCATGCTAACCCTCGACTTCTAGGAATAAATTGAAATAATCGACAATGGATGAATATCCATAAAGTTCAGTGTTGGAGACTTTGAGTAAAGGCTATACTTATATATGACTTGTGGCACCAGATATACCCTGCTCTCTTTGAGTCTTCACTGGCTTATGCTCAACTTTCCTTGCAAGAGAAATGGCATCGAATCTTCTATGACAAACAAAAAAAAAAAGTTAGAAAAAAATATGTCAGTATTCTTCTTCTTCATCTCTACCATTAAGCAAGCACACCAATGCTGCAGTTCTTAATGATAAAATATATAGTTTTTATTTCATCAATATATTAAGTCCTTTCCTCCAAAATTTATGTGACTAGTGTACTTGTATAGAAATTTAGTAGTTTAATCAATTAATTTAATTTTTTTTAAAATTATACTTTCCTCCATCTTTGTCTCCACCTATCTTTTATCATTTCTATTTTTAAACTTTTTGAGCAAGTCTATTCAACTACAAATTCAATAATGATCCTGCCGTGTGAGCACATGTTTAACCTCATATTAACAAGAAAATATCAGAACATTTCGATTAATATCATATTAACTTGATCAGACATCACGTTTGCATATTTAATAGTAAAATTTTAATAGTATTAGGGTTTAAATTGATATTAATAAATTTTAAAAATACAAAAAATTAATTTACATAAATTATTATATAGAGATTAAATTTATCTTTTTTAATAAAACATAAAGATTCAAAGCATAATTTGATTTTTTTTTTTTTAGATAGAAGAGAAGATGGATAATTGGCGATGTGAGTGACCAATGACTGGTGGGCTTCTTATCCTGAAAAACAGTACCTGCTTTTGTTTGGTATATGCAGTGGGCTCCATAAACAAAGAGCGTAAGTTAACACCCTGGGCCCATGGGGCATTCATTTAGCAATGGTCGATGTAGGAAACAAACACAGCCAAACCTTTAGTATACAACACTTTTCCTCCCTAAAAGCAAGTACTAGTAACAAAGTTTGGTTCCTTTTCAGCTCTATCAATTACCGAAGCTATATTAAGCAGTAATCATAGCATAGAAATGTTTTCCAGTTCGGTTGCATCAATTAATCTGTAACATACAGGGGAGAGAACACTTCTTCCACTAGGCAAAATAATTGTTTGCAGAACGCCAGAAATGTGGCAACATTAATAGCTTGCCTATCAAATTAAGAACATCGATGGTGGTGAAAACGTTATATTAAATCTCAACAATGTTGAAGTGGTGATACGTTTTATTCTTATAGTTGAATAGAAATTCGAAACAAAATTCATTCAACTCTGAAAACAGGGGATTATCGTACATCAGTTCTTCGGAAAGCCTTAATACCAAGGTACTCTACAACAAAATTGAGGTCTCTCAAACTATAAAGTTTTCTTCAAATTTTTGTGCCAAAAGGCTTATAGTAACCGCTGAAGCACTTCAGAGAAGCCAAAGCATCTGCAAGGAATACCAAAGGAATGATAATATTATTTTACAGATGTAACCCAATATAGTCCCACATAAAATACCAGCATATTAGAAGGATTTTTAGAATATAAAAAAAAGAAATGAAGATAAAGCTGACAATAGTAGAAGGATTGCTTCCTATTTTATTTTTAGATTGCATTTGGCATGAGGAACGAAAGCACTTTTTGTCTTTGTTATCTGTTTTATTTTCATGGAAAACAGAGAAACAAATGTTTAAATTATTTTCAGTTTTCTGTAATCTAAAACCAATTTCATTTTCAATCCGCATACACATTTTTGCAAGACTTTTGTATTCTCTATGTAAATGAGAATAGCAAATAGCAAGTAGGAACGTCTTCAGAAACAAAACACACCCTCACTTTGTTGTGAAACTAGTATTCTTCAAAAGCAAAAATTGAGATCAACGAAAGCATTAAGATTATAAAATAGCTATAACATGCTGGCGTACCTACTTCTCCTCCAGAAGATGCGTAGTGCAAGAAAGCAGTGATGATAATTCCTCTTGGGTTGCCAAACCAAAGCCTTGCCATCTTACTCTACCAAGTTTGTCAAGCAGGAAAATATACCTTCAAACCGATAACAAAAACATATTTTTAGACCAACAGTAACATATAGATAACGATGTTATAGATTTGGCTATAAAAAACTTTTAAATACCCAGTTAGAAGGTTCAGTATCTTCAGTTCCTTTCTGAAGTAATAATGGTCACCAAATGAATAGACAATCTGCCTCTGAAGAGCATCCTTCTCTCCATCAATAGACTTCCTCATGGTTCGCAGAAGCAGCCGTTTAATTGGATTCCGGCATAAGAGCCATGAGTCTATAAATGACACCTTATACCACAAAAAAATTATTTAGCAACACATAAAATTATAAAACATGATTATTTAATTAATAACTTATTAGCGACATTGATGGGCCACCAGAAATTCCATAATTTGACATTCGGTAAATAAAGAAACAACTCCCTCATGGTTGCAGGCTAATGCCCTTGAAGCTCATGTTCTAAGGTAATATAGTTAGGAAGATCATATGTCAAACACCACACTAGTTCTCTTTCTTTTTTATTTTAGAGTTACAGATTCATTGAATCAATTTATCCTTGATCCAAATTTTTTTTTAAAAAGATTAGCTAGTTAAAAAAAAAATAAAAACATTAGAATGAGATTCAAAGGTAATAGCCGAAAGAATACAACCTCATATAGCTGAACATCCTTGGAATTGCTAAAGGCTTCAGAAAAAGGTGTGCACCAAGTGTCAATCATTTTCTGCCAAGGAAAAAGGATTAAAATGCAGCAGCAACAGCCAGCAACATCAACAACAATAATCAGAAAATGAGGCAGCAACCAAAAAATCTTTCTTTTTCTTTTTTTGTTTTTCATTCTTGCACAGCAATTTTAACTTTTAACCCTTCCATTGCCACTGAGGCCCTAATATGCCTCTAATCTCGACTATAAAAAAATGGTACAAGAATTCATCTCATCTAATTCATAATCTAACCAGCATTTTTTTTTCAAGATGATTTCACAATAAAAGATGTATAAGGTATTAAGGCACCTTTCTCGGTCTTTTGGCTATGATCAACTGATCAAGTATAGTAAGAGTTTTAGGTAATGTCGTTCGAAATATATACGAAAATATATCCAAAACAAACGTGGCAAAAAGAACCATACCTGGGAGCTAGCTCTAAATGATAGACAAACTAAAGATACTTTTGGGACAGCCAACTTCTCGGCATCAACCCGATCTCCATTCGAAACAATGGGCAGTTTTAACGTTCTACCATCAGAATAGGTTACTTCTAAGCCAGGAAATTTCACGGCTGCCATTGTAGGAATAATAATTTTATTTGCCACTGCAATCTGCAAAAACCAACATCAGAATAGTTCCAATAAATAAAATTCTCCCACAAAGTACTTAACTTTTGCTAGAAATCAGCTAAATTTAGCATTTAACATTTTCTTTTTACAGATTTTGAATTGATTTAAATTTTAATGAATAAAAGACTAAATAAATACCTTACCACCATGTTGTTTCAGCTCAGAAATGTCGGCGAAATATCCTCTATTCATTTCATCGGCACTGCCCTAAATCAAATTAAACCTATATTTATTAAAACAAGATCAAATGAAAAGAACTCAAAAAAAAAAAAAACCAAATACTTAAACTTACAGTCTTGCCCGTTCTTTCTCGATTGCTTCCTTATTTCCAAGCTGAAAACAATTAAAAAAAATCAAGAATTTTAACGTCAAGGATTTACCGAACAAACAAAAAGTCAGATTTTTTTTAAAAATAAAAAAATGCGTAAAAATTTGCCTGGTAAATGTCGAGGAAGCGATTGGAGGATTTTCGAGCGAAATGTTGCGGAGGGAAAGGCAAAAGCTTTTGTTCATGATTTAGGAGTTGTTTACAGGTGAGAATCGAAGCCCTTGTTTGGCTTACCACTCGATTTACTCTCAACATTTTTGATTTTCGAATTCAGATTTCTCTTCTTCGTTTTCTGCAACCCCTAATAAGGCTCTGGACGGGAAATATATCACGGGCCCCCGCTTAATTTTCGAAACAAGAAATTGGGTCATTTGGGCCATGCCATTTGCAGTTGGGCCCAATTGATTATTTTTATCAAGGGCCCAATTCATTTAAGAGGTCAAATATATATATATGCACTAGCTATAAGAAACTAGGAATTTAATCTTGAATCTAATTTAGTTTAAAAGAGTAACTATCGTCTGATCAGCGCTTAGGTTATTTCTCACTGATTCTATGTTTCTAAAAAACTATTAGATTCTTTTTATTATATACATTTTTCTTTTGTACAAGAGAAATATTAGAGATGAGGATTGAAATGATTTGAGTTTGAACGAAGTTGATTTGTCTCATCGATCGGAGTAATTGTAATTAAAAAATATATTATCGGGTTAGATTAGATTTATTTTGCTATTATTTTATTATGGGATGGTTACTTTTTTTTAAAAAAAATTATATAACTTGATAGAATATGTAACGTCTATATTTATAAACTTTTTAAAATTTTTTTATCTACTTTATGTGAGATTGAAACACGTGATTAGCATGACATTAAATTTTTAAAATATATTTGTGGTTATATTGTTGGATCTATTTGACTGCTTCTTATAACAGGTTACTCCAATAATTTCTTATTGATCAATCTATTTGACTTCATCTTATAACAGGTTACTCCAATAATTTCTTACTTTGCAAACAGTTTGATAATATGTTGGATTAAAGATGATTGTGCCCTTATAGAGTACTGAAAGCTTTAAGTGCTTACTTTAAAACTTGGGAGGCAAAATGAAAAGATTAAATAAAAAAGTGTTTAAAAAGAAAAACCATCAAATAACCAGGTTCTGATTGCCTCATTCACCAACCAAGAACATACCAATATCAGCCAAAAGGGAGGCAGGGTCCTTCAGAAATCCAGATTCATGCATGGACAGGAGAGAGAGAGAGAGAGAGAGAGAGATAAAAGAAAGTATCCCAAAAGATCAAAGAATATATATAATGGCCACGCCTGCAAATGCACCACTGAATTGCTTTTGTAGCCCAAATGACCAGCAACCACTCTATTTGGAGGGCCATGTCCTTAATTCATCAAGGTTTTGAAATGAGCAAGTGTTCTCCATCTTTCCATCTGCCATCATCAATATAAAAGTCATTCATGTTTTGTTTTTTTTTTTTCTTTAATGAACCCAATTCTTGTACAAAGTTCGTCAGATGCTTTGCACACTTTCTGCTGTTTCTTTTCTTTTCCTCTTTCAAGATGCCTAACCCTAAACTTGCAAAAGGGAATCAAATTGAGTGGAAGTTATTATAGTTGACTGGGGACTCCACTTCTGGTATTGGGGCATTGGATAAGTGCCCTTATTGGCCTACCAAATGGAAATATATGAATATTTCTAGTGGTCCTTAATAGGGGTAGCATACCACCCAAAACATACTAGGTTCCAGCCATTCTGTGCCTTTCTTATCCTTTGTTCCCCGAATATATAATTAATTGTTTAAGCTTAATTATAAACTCTGTTTATCAAAGTGCTGACAATCTTTTCCAAATTCCTCTCACAAACACAACCAATGTGAGTAAATGTGTAGGAGTAGTTCTGATGTGTCTTTATGGTTTGGTGGAGTCTTTGTAATGAGATCTGATATATATGCATATATATTATTAATATTATCTCATTCATGGACTGCAGTAGAATGCCAGTAGTCTGATAAGCTAGCTATTTGGATTCATAGATATAGCACAATTCATTATCCTTACAGTACAGTAATTTTCATATTCGACACTGCTTCTACATATATATGGTTAAAATTTTGATGTGGCCACTTAATTTATTCTCTTTGATTATTATCGAGCAGCTCATATCATGATCAGACTCAGGCTGGATCTCTGAACTCAAGCAGATCAGTGTAGTACTTTGCTAGCCAGGCCTCAATTATCTGAACTTCGGTTTTTCGTTGCTTGACCAACCACTGTGGATCACTTTTCTTCTCTGGCAGTATATCCAAGCAATGAGACCCTGCAAAAAAATTTCACAGGTTAATGTAAGTGCATGTTTTGGTGTGACAGCAACTAAAACATAGTCCTATATTGTAAGAGAAGCAAAGTACCATGGATTGTATGGACTGCAACAACACTATCTGATATGTTCTCCAACACCCTGTGATAAGATGGAAATTGTTATTAAGCTATGTCAAATAATTAGATGCAAATGATATGGAGAAATTAAATATAGTATATAAATTGAATATTAATTTCTTTTTCTCACCCGCCGCTGCTGTAAGGATCTCTCAGGCCATTAGAGAAAATGATGTTACTAGCAAACCTATGGAGAATCAACTTTAAGTCCTGCCAATGATGGGAGACTTTAGGGCTTAGGTATAAGGTTAGATAACCGAAGATCATTAATAAATGTGGAGGAAGTTATCAGGACTACTGTTTGAATTAAACATGATTGAAAAAGAGATCAAGAACACACATGGCCTCCATAGTAAGTTGTCACCCAATGCGGCTGAGGCTGGACACCAAATAAGCTCTTGCACTTCCTTATGAACCTGTTTAGATTGAATGGCGCTGGTGGGAACATAGAATCATTGTTGCCATGGCCTATGGGCATCACCATCTCACTACATGTCTGTAAAGAGACCAGCCATGTAAAATAAGTTAATTGGCAATTGCATGCAATCATGAGAGAATTAAAGGAAGATTAGTGGCATTAACATCCAATACAATTTCATACCAGGCATCTAGCCTACTACTAGTGCTATAATTTTATAATTCAAATTTGAGCATTCAAGATTACATTCCTATGAGTTGGAAAAGTTAGTTTTTATGCTCATCTTTTTCTTAAATTCTAGATGTTATGTCATAAATTAAGGCTCCAATACCAATTTAGAGAACCTGTCATTCTAAAAGTTTTATACACATCCTTGAATATGTTTTAACAGGTTAACATTGTTGTCGTCACCACTATATAGAGTGATGGTTAGAACTAAAAGGATGATATAAATACCTTTCAAAAAAAAAAAAAAAGGGATCATATAAATGTATGAACGAGCGGCATGATCAGCTAGTCACCTCTCACCTGCCATCTCCACCCCATGTATGTTTCATCACTTGGATGATTGTATGCGTTCATGTCATAGCATGATTTATTTCCCACATAAGCAACAACACCGGCAAATATTCGGCCGAGTATATCAGTCCCTTTAGGAGCTCCATCAATGCCACCACAGACGATACTAAGGGGATAAGTGGGAGGATGATCATATTGAGCGGCTTCAGAATATATTGAATCTAAGTAGTCCTTGAGATCAAAAGTTCTCTTCAATTTTCTAAATAAGAAGAAAAGACAGAAGAAAATATATAGATTGTTGGTGCTTATAACATTAAACATGACATGTTGTCAACAAGAGTCATAGTTTACTTACTTGCAAGTTTTGAATTTCATGCTGAGGATTGAGAGACCATTAGACTTGGAAGCAACTTTATCAATTTCATCCCATGATTCTCGAATGGTTTCATAGCAACTTTCACTAGTTTCCTGTCCATCATAGAACAAGTTGTAACTATATTAAAGGGAAAAGAAAAAGGAATGGTTTATAGTCAAACGAGAATCAAAACTAAATCGACCAATTGGAATTAGTTTGATGTTTTACTTTAAAATCCTTGGTCACAATTGCGTAGTAACCAACTTGTGGTGCAAGGTCATCAAAGTAAAGAATTGGAGCTGAGGAGGCAAGAGCTCCAAGAGCAACATGTGGATATTTTAGCCGAAACCATGCCGCAAGCACTGCAAAACGTATAGAAAATAGCTTTCAAACTACAGGTATGAACATGGTCATAGACCAAAGAAAATTTCCGTTAACCTGTTAAATAAGGTTTCGTAAGCCACTTACTTCCCCCATATGATCCTCCAATGACAATGACCGGAGAGTTCTTCGCAAAGAATGTTTTCTTTATGTGAAGAATAATGGCAGCATAATCGGCTATAGCTTGAGCCGAGGTGAAATAACCCCGAATACTGGCATTTCTCAGAGCTGCTTCCCTTGATCCGAACGGTATGGATTTTCCATAGAACCGGTGCTGCCAAGAAGGTCATAGTTTCTGAGTACTGAGAACAAGAGGAAGACGACGGTGAAGAAAGAGTTTTAACTTTTACCTCGATATATACTAGTAAGGCCTTGAAACGAGGGGCATTATCAGTGAGAAAACCGATATCGGATAAATCATTATCCAATGATGTTTCTTCACCAAAAAACACCAAGATTGGTGCACTAGTATTTGCACCACTCCAGTACTTAGAATTGACTACATATCTTTGTGGAAAGGTGGTATAACTTTCCGGTCTGTAGTTGAAGTGATCAAGTGTCTGGCTGTAAAAGAAGGTCTTGAAATCTTTTGAAACTGAAGAGGATGTGATTTTGGGTTCAGTCCGGGTTGTTCTTCGAAGTGCTCCTAGCCTTGGGATGCTGAACTGTGTTCCACAGACACAGGAAAAAGATATTAAGGAAAACAAAAGCAACTGATGAAATGAGTGTCTAAGAAAGCCCATGGCTCTGTTCATATGCTAGAAAGGTTCTGAGTTCGTTTCTTGAGCTCTGCTAGTTCAAGAGCATCGACCCTAAATTTATAGTATAAGAGTTGATCACTATTAAATTATAAATATAATATAAAATTTATAGAATAATACGTTAATTTCGTAATCGAATGAGAGTCTGGTATGTGTTTATTCAGGGATAAAGTGTAAGATGCGGTTGACTTAATAGAAATCAAACTGTAAGATCAAGCCTCAAGGGTATTGTCACTGTTATCATTGAACCCCACACCGTGCATCACATGGGCGGAAAAAGAAGAAAAGAAGGGAGGAAGAAAGCATTCAATGCTTTTTAATATTTATGACACACCCCTGATGACAACATAACCTCATTACATAGAAATTTCCAGAATATTTAAAAGTCTGGTCGCCGAATTTGGAACAATAATTGTTCTTTAAGGATAATTTGAGTTCAAATTTGAGTAACGAAATGCTTCTTTTTAAGGCTACTTTTTGTTCCAAAATTGCCTAAAATATTCTCAATTTAAAGCAAAAAGTTGACCTCAAGATTAAACTCTAGAAAAAGTAACCTAAAGCTAAACCTTGTGATCTATAAGTATTTGATATATAGCTTGTTTTCTCTTATGGATTAATGTATATAAATTAGATTCCGATCAAGGTACTGGGAAATGACCTTCCACTAAAGTCTGTTTCCTGTAACTTTCTGCCTTATCATTTAAAGATTATTAGTTGCAAAGTAATTCTAAGGTCGTTGATGGACTTCAGCCATCTAAGTTTTTTAATAGGATGGTCAAATATTGTTCATCATTAAAAAAGTGTATATATATAGGAAAATGGGCAATATAGAGGAAACAAGAGTTAGTTGCTTGTCACTGAAGCATTTTCTCCACACCTCCAAACGTTATAAAAGTTGCAATAATCTTCCTTTCTATTCAGTTGGTGATTTGATTGATCAACTCTAGCATAGCTATAGGGTGATAATCTAGTAGGAGTAGAAATTCTTTATGTAAGTGTTACTACCATTGTTCTTTTATTGGTCCATTATTGACCACCAATCCAACATCTCTAATGATGCTAATTGCACTTCATCTTAATCCATTCTTTCCTTTTCCTAGTTTAATATGGCTAAACATATATGAAAGTGGGTAACCATCTATTGCCAACTCTCTCAAAATAGATCACTGTTTGAGTATATTGGACCCAAAACCTATTTATACTCTCATCTTAAAAAATTTAAAGCTTTGTTTAACATCACGTTTGTCATGTCAAAAATTTGTTTTTATTCAAGTGCAATATCAAATGCATATTGATTTGACTTGTGATTGACATTTAAAGGATCTATTTCTAATGTTGTTTAATTAGTTACCCGCTTCTAAATAAAAAAAATGTTACTATACTTATTTAGGAATCTGTCACAAAGTCTTCAATATAGTTTTGAATAAATTAAATACATTAAAAAAATATATCTTATTTGAATGAATTGAATGAGACAAAGAAAAGTGTCTTAAATAGTGAGATATTTAAAACAAATAATTTATATTTTTGATATTACTAAAAAGAGTATATGGTGAGTATATTATATGCAAAAGTTGATTTGTTTTACTACATGGTTCAAAAATACACTAATAAGGTAATAATATATATATATATTTTTTATTATAAACATGGATGGAGATTATTAATAGAAGCTAAACCTTAATGTCTGTGATTCTCTAGTTAATGTTTAGAAAGTGAGTCTAATAGATTGCAATGTGAAACCACATAAAATCATATTTTCGATAATTTTTTGGGTACATAAAATCACATTTACAGTGGAAGTATAAGATTTAGTTTAGTAATGTTACTTCTAACTCTATAATTATAAAGGAAAGGATAAGAGATGTAAATTACAGCAATACCACCTTTCTGGTTAATTTATTACAAGTATAATAATGCTCTACCCTTATAGTTATTTAGGATTGAATATTTAATAAAAGTTCAAAGAAATTTCATTTTTTTTCTTATATTGTTTGGTATCATTTTAGGATGTGTTTATGACTTAATGTTGCCCAATAAGTGGTTAGAAAATTAGGACTTAAAATATATAATATTTCAATGATTAAATGATGTTGTGTTCTAATAGATGATATATATCGAATCAAACACTTTTTTTTAATGAAATTTCATATATAAGTAAAAATTACAATTACAATTAAATTATTTTTTTTTAAAAAATAAGATTTATTCTTCCGTCAGCAGTGATGCCATAACAAGTCTTTAGTCCAATTGACAGTAGACTTTTGTGACATAGAGCACTTGGTGCGGGAATTTAATTGTACATTTGCAAAAATTACACTGTGCATCAAGCAGAGACAGCAAGCAGATTCAGTAAAGGGTCCTAAACAAGGAAAAGCAGCGATAAAGCCTATAAGAATCAGATCTCTCGACAATTCCCTGTATAGGGCAAAACCTTAGAGGACCTCCAAAAAAGTCTCAGAAGCACGGGGCTGAGACGAAGTCTCCCATCCAATGAGAAGTGAGCAGAAGACTGAGCAGATCAAAGAGTTCGAAACAGAGCATAAAACATCCTTCATTAGATGATCAATTCTCAGACCAAAACGCAAACCAACTTACAATGGAACAGGCACCTTCGGCCCATTTCAACCGGATATTTGATATAAAAAATTAAAATGAAGTGAATTAAACAATAAATAAACCAACAAACAAACTAGTATATATATAATTGGACAAAATTCAACATAAACTAGTTCAAATTCGTACACAATGTGACTTGAATTATAGGACCTAATTAAGATTCTAGGATCTTTTTCTTGAGAATGCCCCATTGGCATTGAGTAACAATTGGTTGATGTAATGATATCTATGTAATAATTTATATTTTCATTATTACATTAAGTTTAATTGATGTTTAAATTATTTATGGAATTCATCGTTTATTTATTAAATTTAATGGATAATTCTTTGATTCTCATATAAAAAAATTTCTAAATCTAAAATTTATTAAATTACCGATTTAAATAAAGATTGATCATTGTGATCCACAAACTTGATCACCACGTTATTTTTTAAAAATTTTATTCGATTATATATTGTTTTGATAAAAGGATTTATTTTGCATATTTGTTGTTATTATTAGTTACATATTATTGAAATTCAAGCTAAAGACAAATATATACAATGAATGCACATGCCTAACAAAAAAATAATGAACTTTTTCAAACATAGATTAAATGCTTATTACTTAAATATATATTGTATTTAACATGGAACTACGTAAATTTTAATTTAAAATAATCAATAATTGACGTAATGAAATAATTATTTATACAATATGTTTTACATTAAAGATTATTTATTGTAACATTATTTTAATTAAAATAATATTTACTAATTAAATCATACACGTAGAATCCTCGTATAGATAAAGAAAGGGTGAGTGCAAATTGCACTGTGCAATAACTAATTATGACTTACTTTTTTCTCTAATAAGTGATATCTTCTTTGCTCTAATTGATCCAGCTAATAACTTTCCCACGTTTTGTTGTTATCTTTTTTTATAATTTAATAAAGAACTTTTCAATCATACCATAATTGCAAGGGTTAATGCTATATGTCGAAAACTTTAAGCTGAAAATATATAAACAAATTAAGGTCCCCTTAATGTGATGCATACATCTCTATATTCTATAGTCATGAAGATAAAAGATATTAATATATGTATGTGCGATGGTGGATGCCTATGCGGAGAAGTGTTATTGCTGTATAAAGTTCACCAAAAACCACATGGATTAGCTGATTCTCTCTGCTAATTTCTTTATAATTAACTAATCAAACTTTGAAATGATGAGGAAACCCACGTAAAAGCGCATAAGAGGAACCCATCTCTTTGCCAGATGATGTCAGCATTGTGGAAACATATAGGTCACTATACCTAACTACATTCATTTTCTTCGTTAATTTCATCTATATTCTTACATGTTTGGCCTCTTGACCAAAGATTAGGGAACTAAATGATCTGTTCGGTTCATGGGGATGTTGTAATCCATGGGAGGTAGGGGAAAAAGGAAAATCTTTATTACAACAAAACATCTTTCTCTCCATTTGAATATCAACCGTTGGCTAGAGTTGACTCTGCAACTGGGAAGGTCTCAAAAGCAAAATATATAGTGGTCACGTATCGGTCACACTACCATAAAATAGATGATGCGCTCTTTGGTATGAAGTGCATCTGAAGGCCATCTTTCATCATCTTTTTTAAAGATATTCTACTTTCTTTTTTTTGCAGTGCTTCTATATAAGAAAAGCTGGCCTTAAAAGAAGAACATATGGGTAGCTGTTATTCCAGTTTGACCGAAGAACCTGATCATGTAAGTGGACCTTAATGGGGGAGGCATGCCTTCCAACATTGATCACGCAAAAGTTGTAGAATTTTTAGGCCTTCAAGAGAAAAAAAGGGGCACCAGACTTTTGATTTTTTTGACCCACAAATGCAATAACAGTTTTCATTAGCCAAAAAAGTTTTTAGAATGAGCAGAAATTAACTTGAATGTTTTCATATAGCTTAAAGACTAAATTAATCAAACAACATAACTCATTGGAGGGAAGTCCTACGGGTTTCTTCCGGGTACTTGAGGCTATCTGATTCATATAAATGGAAGCAAGCTATTCATCATAAATGAAGATGGAGCTAAATGAAACTATGCAAATGAAAACAATGATTTTGATCCATATATATATGAGCAATCTGGTGAGATAATGCTTTTCACTTTAATTTGGATAACCATAAGTCGAGGGTAAGACTTTAGGTCTCATGTATAATGCTGATCAGAAGAGTAAAAATTGTCATCATTTTGATGCAAAAGCACAATGGAAAATGGTCCAAATCAAGAGGCATTTCAATCTCTGCAACAGATTAAGCCTACCACTTTTCTCCGTTCTTATTGTCATGGCAACTGCAGCCACCAAGCCACTCTCCACTTTCACCCTGGATATGAGCACACGCCTGCATCTACCGAATTATGCAGGGTCAGCTTAATCTTTGTCATGTCTACCAGCATAATTAGGCCTGTTGAGATTAACAGTGGGGAATATTGGAGAAATGTGGCAAGCACTAGGCACTAAAATGAATTCTTGGGGATTGCCTCTTTGCATGGAAGCTGATGATTGCTGAACAAAGAGCTTGATAGCTGTCAACTCTCTAGTTTTAGACATGTGAAGAAAGTTCAAAATACTTTAAATCCTGACAAGAATAGTAAGGAATTTTAGGATATGACAACTAGTATTTCTTTTAAGTGGTCCCAAGGAAGTTTGGACATTTAAATTTTTATGTTGATTAAATTATTGCCATTCATTCATATTCTGAAACATGAAAAAGTAACGAATAATTCATAAATATATAGTTGGAAAGGCCTAAAACAAAATCCTTGAATTTCCTTACACTGTAAAAACAGGGAACACTAGATGATTTTGGTAATGCCTTTTGCAAGTATTCAGGCAAAAGGAGAGTGGGGAAAAAGAGATTATAAGTGATATAAGCATGTAATTAGCCACCCAATACATTAAACAGGTGTCAATATCATTTTAATTCTAATCATTTTGAGCCACTTGGATCATTAAGAAGATTTTTGTGATGAGAAACCCTTCAAATGGGAAACTGTTGTATACCAATGTTTTTTTCTTTGAAAATTGGATGTTGTATACCAATGTACCTGACTCATTTAACTTATTTGTCATACCATATTTGTTTTGCTACATTAATCACTATTATCAACTGTCCAACCGTCCAAAAATATAAAAGGGCCGGCAAACAAAAGTGACTTACAAAGGTATAATTTTAAATGGTTCATAATCAAAGATGGTGCCGTTGGCATCTATATGATTAAAACCCAAGAATAATCAAGTCTGTAAGTTCAATTTGCTTGATTTTGTTATCACATTTTGAGCTGATGTGACAAAGAAAAGGATCAGTACTATCTGTTGAATAAACTTAAAACAAGATAAATATGATGAAGGTTTTTGCACCTTATCCTGTTATCCATGATGAATTCTTTTCTTGGGAGAATGGATAGTAGTCATTTCAGTATTGACTGGGGAATCTCTAGGCAGCCCTAGGAATTATTCATGCTGATCAATAACAATTGCCGGGACATGTTAGGAGAAAAAAAAAAGGGTTTAAATCCTTTTGTTCTAGATCAAAAGAAAGAAAGGATGGAAAGAGAAGAAACTGTCAGCAAAGCAAAGGTAATGTACTGGAACCCAACGAGAGAACAAGTTAAATCATAACGCGACAAAATTATCATGCAGGCATGCGGCAACCTTTGCGATGTGATTTGATGGTATTTGATCAGAAGAGAAAAAGTCACTCATTCCAATTCCCTACTCTAGGATTTTTTGATAGTGGAAATTTATTTTGCTTCATCGCCACGGTATTGTCATATATGGCACTAAGCTTTTGATAGTTACCAACTAGACTAGACTTCCTGTAATGGAGTTGGCTCAATTCAATAGACGATAGCCATTTTACTGTTTTACTCTTCTGCAAATAAACCATCTTCAATTTTTTGGTATAAACTAAAAAATGAAAAAGTTCCTATGTCATGTGTCTAGGACTCAATCCAAAAAATATTTGTTAGGTGAAGTGACCCTGCTCTTGGATCCTAAATGAGAAAGTCTCCACAGTTCAAAGCCAACAATATAACAGGGGAAATAATAGAAGATGTGCAGGACATTGCTCTGAAAAAAAACAAAAACCGAAATCCTCTGCTGCTCAAGGCATCCAGAATCCACTTGACAGAGGCCACCGGAAAAAGGATCAGCTTCATACTCCGCTCGATCAAAACACCATTGCTGGGCTTTCATCAGAAACAACAGCTCATAACACAGAGGGCTCAGCTTATAGCTCATAACACAGAGCCATCGAAGGCTCAGCATACTGCTGATCAACAATTAATCACAGAAGACTTCGTAATAGCAACCAACATGTTCACAAACAACAAATTGCAGCTGGCCTAGCAGAATGCAACTGCTCCTCCACCATTTCCCCAGCAGATCCAAATTTGGTTTTCTTTGTATTATACTGTATTTATATTTTTAAATGATTTGTCTGAACATGATCAATTTTGTATACTAATGGCGTGTATCTATGTCGTGTTTTGATTTTGATACTTTGAAAGCATGACCAGTTTTTGATCAAATTTGCATCCTTTGCAATATTCAATATATTTATTTGGCTTAGAAAAAAAAATGAAGTGACCATGCATCCTTCTATATAATTATAATTTCATAATATCATATTAATACGCATCTATGACATGTATTCTACCTTCATACAAAAAAAAAAAAAAACAGAGGAAAAAAAATTCAGCCGCTTATGTATTTTCTCCTGTACCAGAGGAAAAAGAAAATCAGCCACTTGAACGGTTATTATTTCTCACTTCTCACATGGAGCACAAGTACAAATTCAACCAGGCAGGAGATATAGCAATCCTAAGCCTAGCTATCAATTTCTTTGAATTGTAAATGGTATTCATGATCATAGCTTTGGATTCTTCTATATTATCCAAGTTTCCATCGTGGATAAACATTCCTATTGCTTGAATGCTTTGAGATCAGCATAGTACTTAGCGATCCAACCTTTTATAATCTTCACCTCTATTTTTCGTTGCCTGATCAACCATTCTGGATCAGTTTCCCTTTCCGCAAGTATATCTAAGCAATGAGATCCTGCAAGACGAATACATAGTCAAATTCGTCTTATCGTTACAAATTAACTATATATTATTTATTGAGCATCTTTGCATTAGAAAATGGTAATGAATTAGCTACTCTAATTAATACGTTTTTCCCCTTTTCGTCCATTTGTTAGGACATAAACAGAGTTGATTAAGCACATACCATTGACTGTAGATACCGCAAGGATACTATTGGAAATGTTTTCCAACACCCTGCAATAAACGATAGCATTATGTTATATGAAATAATGGAGAAAAATTTTTAATTTGCAATTTTTTCTTTTTTGATATATATTTTTTTATTTTACCCGCCACTACTATAAGGATCTCGCAGGCCATTGGAAAAGATGATGTTGCTACCAAATCTATGGAGAATCAGCTTTATATCCTGCAAATTGACAGAGTTTTAAAAAATAAATATTTTGAGAAGCAATTTATGTAAAAGAAAAAATTGTGAAACATGAGAGGATTCATACATGGCCACCGTAGTAAGAAGTGACCCAATGAGGCCGAGAAGGAACTCCGTAGAAGCTCTCACACTGTTTGATAAAGCTGGTTAGATTAAAGGGGGAAGCTTCTAACATGGTTCCATTGCCGATGCCAATTGGTATCACCATCTCACTGCATCTCTATCATTATATACCCCAAAACTAGTAAATTGACTTGTGGCTATACATTTACACTGTGACTGTGAGTGGTCTTTGCTGTGTTTGGGCCTCAAAAGTAAAGTCGGCCTAAATAGCATTGCCCAGAGAAAAGGAGTTAGAAAAAAAACATGCTTGAATATTACCTGCCAACTCCACCCTATTTCTATTTCGGATGCATTAGTTTCTGGATTGACATAGCAGGACCTGTTCCCATAGTAAGCCACAACGCCAGAAAATATCTTGGTAAGGATGTCGTCTTGACTCCCAAAGGAAGCTCCGTCGATGCCGCCACATACGACTGAAACTGGATATCTTGGCGGTCTGTTGTATTGTGCAGTGTAGGCATACATTAATCTCAAGAAAGACTTGAGCTCCGAAGAACTGGTCAAGGGACTGATAAGCAATAGAAAGAAAAGTAAAAAGGAGATCAGCCCCTTTTTTTTTTTTTTTTTGCTTTGGGATCATGAATTCAAATTGATACCAAGAAGGCCAAACACTTACTAGCATGTTTTAAACTTCTTGCTGAGGGTAGAAAGACCATGGGGCTTGGAAGCTACTCTGTTGATTTCGGACCATGATTTTTGTATAGTTTGGTAGCAAGTCTCGCTGGCTTCCTGTTCATTCCAATCATTTTTCTAAAGCTAAGAATGAAGTAAAAACAAACACAGGCTAAAAGAGGATAGTTCTCAATGCAATAGTACCCTGAAATCCTTTGTGACAACTGAATAATATCCACCCTCTGGCTGTAGTGGAATTTCATCGAAGTAAAGTATTGGAGCTGATGAGGCCAAAGCTCCCAAAGCAACATGAGGATATTTTAGCCGGAACCATGAAGCAAGCACTGATTTTATTGTAAAAATAGAAAACAAGAGAGTTAGACATATACACGAATCGCAGTACAAGAAAAACCATTACCCGGAAAGTTAATTCTGATGTTTGCGGTAATAATTAACTTACTTCCCCCATATGATCCTCCAATGACGATGACCGGTGAATACCGAGCCTGAAGCTTTTTCTTTATATGCATGATGATAGCTGCATAGTCTGCTATGGCTTGGGCAGAGTTAAAATACCCCAGAGTGCTTGCATTTTGAAAGGCTTCTTCCCTTGATCCAAATGGTATTGATTTTCCATAGTAACGATGCTGATAATGAAAATTAATATAAGAGATAAATATCCTTTTAGATTCTAATCTTAAATTACTAGTAATAGTCTAATTCAATTTATACCTCTATGTATACAATGAGTGCTTTGAAACGGATGGCATTATCATTGAGAAAACCGATTGCAGCCGGAGTACCATCCAGAGGCGATTCAGCACCAAGATATGCTAAAATGGGTGCACTAACATTTGCTCCTCCCCAATACTTGGAATTCATCACATATCTTTGTTGAAAAGTGGTGTAGCTTTCAGGGTTGTAGTTGAAATGATCAAGTGTTTGTGTGTAGTAAAAAGTTCGCAGATCTTCTGAGACTGGTGCAGACAAAATTTCAGGCTGTTCCAAGATTGTTCCCAACGTTGGGCTCAGCCGCGGAATCTTGAAGTGGGCAGCAGTGACAGCCATTGACACAATCATAATGATCAAACGAAGCCATTGGGATGAAATTACGGGGGAATTCATGGCGACTATGCTATATGAAACAGTGCGCTTCTCTGGCTCTATTTTGGGCTTGAAAAGCCTTTGCCGAGAACTTGCTTTTATTATGTTCCTTTTGTTGAGCTTGTTCTTGATTGGGATTTGTCTTGTTTTTTCTTTGGAATTTTACAAATTCAAGTTTCCGAGTGAAGCTTTCCTTTTCCCATGGATGAGTGCAAACATGCGCCACTTGTAAAATTTTGAATGAACAGTGAAAGATTATAGAATTGTACTAGTGTTTGTTCTAGCTTAGATGCTAACCAGGAGAAGGGTAGAAGGAAATAAAAAATAAGTCATAAACCAAAATTCTAGTTAGATGAGTTTACATAAATTCTAACTCCATTTGTACTAAACATAATTTGTTTTTTAATAATTAGATCGAATTTTATATATGAATTTGCCATGATATAATAATCTCAAGAAGAGAGTAACAGGTTGAATTAATATTTGCAGGCCTAACACTAAATATCATATATAAATATTTGTAAGACTTTCGTTAACTTTGACCATTTGGAAAAAGCCAGCATAAATTCTGATTAATGCTATTTGAATATTATTGGTTTTCCTCACTCAAGACGGCTAATTAAATTTTTTTTTTCAATAATCACACCTAACTTACATATTATTGGATCTATGAATTCTACATATTCTCCATCTATGTTCTCAATCTTCTTCTTTTTTTTTTTCAAAGCATGTTCCCAAACTATTATCCAAGATGTAATTACAAGCTTATATGTCATTTTCGGCATTAGGAAATTTCAAGGGTTTTTTTTTGTCTCAAAAAAAATATTAAGTAAATTGCCAAATTCCTATCTAATTATTAATGGAAATACTATAGAAATTTAATTCTCCACTCTCCAGGTTTGAAACGTTTGAAAATGGGATGGTAAATGACCATGAAACATGCTTGGGATCAATGAAAAGCTATATTAGGATTAAAGTCCAATCATTTTCAAGTAGTATCATTTTCCTTTATTTTTCTTAATGGTTCCCCACATCATTTGTGGTGTGAAAAATCAATTTGAACCATGCAGTACCAAAAAATATCTTAGCTAGCTCCTAGTGGTCGAATTGACTCGAGAATTTGTCTTGCAAAAATTTTAATCTCGATCTTGAATCGGACCCAAATTAACATTTATTAGTATGAAATCAAGGGTTTCATAAAATAGTGTATATATATATATATAATTATAAAGCCTCCTCAAATTGGGAGCCTTAAGCTCTTGCTTAGGTGGCTTCACCCAAGGGCCGGCCCTATATATATATATATATATATATATATAGGGCCGGCCCTTGGGTGAAGCCACCTAAGCAAGAGCTTTAGATTCTTAATTTAGGAAGGTTTTATAATTTTATAATATAATTAATTATATTAAAAAATAATTAATAAAATTACTTATTTTTATTTTTTTTAATTATGTGTTTAATAAATTTCAATTTTTTATTACTTTCTAATTTTTAGAATGCTCTATTATTTTCAATCAACATATGTATTTAATTATCTTCAATAACTATTTTTTTCACTTATTTCTCTTATTTTCAATCAACATATTTAATAATTTTTAACTATTTTTTTTCTATATATAAAACTAATTATTTCTTTTTCATTGTATAATATCTAGTTTTGAATTTTTCTTTTCTCATTTGCTCTTTCTTCCTTCTTCCTATTTTAATTTTCCTCCAAAGAATACACAAGAAATCTGTTATATTATTATCTTCATCAAGTCGTGAGTCTCATTTATGATTTGCAATAAGCATTCAACAATTAGATACTATTGTTCTAATATTTACATATTTTTTTACTTTAATTTAAAATTTATATTATAGTTATATTGTCTTTATTTTATATGATAGTTGATTTATTTGAATTAAAAATTTTGATTGTTGATTTTGTATTAACCATTTAAAATATATAAAAATTTTACATCTCAAAAAGCTAGAAGAATAAAATTTTAATAATTTTTTTAATTTAATAAAAGAAAGTCTCATTGAATATTTTGCTTTAGGCATTTGAATTTATTGAGTTGGTCCTATATATATATATCCAACTAAACTGGACTTTGTTTGATGGAGTATAGTTCAAAGAGTAACAACTTTGTCCATCTTAATTAGTATATTCTCCTTTTGTGCAAATTAAACATTAGCACCATTTATAAAAAAAAAGTAGCTCAATTCAATCACATGGAGCAAAGGAGATTCTTGTATTATAGATATTTCATCTTGGATAAAAGTTACTGTCGTTTGAATGCTTTAAGATCAGCATAGTACTTAGCCATCCATCCTTTGATAATCTTCACCACCGTCTTTCTTTGCTCGACCAACCATTCTGGATCGGTTTCCCTTTTTGGTTGTATGTCTAAGCAATGAGATCCTGCAAGACAAATACAGCCAATCTCTCAAAATTCCTTTCTTCTTTTGGAAAGAGTTTCATCTTTATTAGAGCACAACGGAGCACTAGCCACATACCTTTGACTGTAGATACGGCAAGAATACTATCTGAAAGGTTTTCCAACACCCTACAATAAGAGATAACAAAAGTGTTCAATTAAATAGAGATAATTTTCGGCAATAATTCTTCTTTTTTTTAGATTTTTTTTTGGTGATAATTAATTACCCGCCGCTGCTATAAGGATCTCGCAGCCCATTGGAAAAGATGATGTTGCTACCAAACCTCTGGAGAATCAGTTTTATATCCTGCAAATTTGCCAACATATGCAAGGATATATTCATCACATAATAATATTGTTTAGTAAGAAATGAAGCAATTAACCGAGCTGGCTCTATCTATGTAAAACAATTGTGAAGCAATTCAAGAGATCTAAGGAAAGAAAGGGTTTCTCACTTGGCCACCGTAATAAGAAGTGATCCAATGAGGCCGGGGAGGGACGCCGTAGTAGCCTTTGCAATTTTTTATAAAGCTGTCTAGGTCGAAAGGGTCAGGTTGGAACATGGTATTCTCGCCGACGCCAATGGGCATTACCATTTCACTGCATGTCTATAATACAAGAAAACTGATTAAAAATTTATGTCTAACATACATTAAAAATATATATATTCATGGCTTATCATTTTAAGCATTAATTTATACTAGTTATGTTATCTAAAAGCAACCGAATGTATATAATGATTACTTAAAATATGTCCATATTTTCATTTCTAATATAAAGGTTCTGGTTGATTAATATTTTCACGTTTTTTTATTCATTATCTGTAAAAGAAAAAATAAAAAGAAAATAATAATAATATCTACCAAATAGAGCCATAATTGTTAAGATTTTGTGGTCATTATCCATTATCCAAATGCTCAGGTGCTCCCAACCTATAGTTTGTTTATGCTCCATATCTTTAATTCTTCGTGTATTGCAGTATATCAGAATATGCAATGAAAGGGTGTTTTCAACATTCTAATCAATATGATAATAACAACACAAATCTTTATACATCAATCCATTAAACTTTCACAATATTTGTCTTAATTATTCGCTTTCAATCCCCTTTCATGGAGAATTTTCTCTATTTTGTCTCAATCATTCATCCCCTTGTGAAGTTATATCTAAATATGAACACTAGAACAGAACGTCTACATCAATTCATCGTTTTCCTATGGTTTATATTAAAAGGGTATGAAGCCATCATAATTAAAACTCGATAATACTCGTCATCATTTATAAGACTTGGGCAAAAAGTAAGAAAATAACGTTAATTGTTGCCCCGAAGTTATTGTAATGCAGTGATTTTCAAGATTGTCATTGTCAATATGTGTTGTCACATTCATGCATTAATTTTATTCATTAAACTGACAACAACTCTTATTGGCCAAAAAAAAAAACTAACAATAACTCTTAAGAGGCTAATAAAATTCAAAATTTAAAGATAAGATTTGATGATAAAAAATCTGAATTACATACCTGCCATCTCCACCCTTGATCTGTTTCGGAATCACTGGTTGGTTGATTAAGATAGCAAGTTTGATTCCCATAATAAGCCACAACTCCATCAAAGATCTTGCTAAGAATATCTTGTTTTTTACTTCCATCAATGCCTCTACATACCTCGTTAACAGGATAGCTTGGTGGTCGATCATATTGAGCTGCCCCTGTGTACATCGTGTCCAAGTAGTTTTTGAACTCTGAAGAGCTGGTCAAAGGTCTAATAACCAATAAAGAGAATTAATTAGAGATAAGCCTAATTATTTGTTAAATTCAATGAATCACAATTATCTTAATCATTTAGAGCAAAAAACAAGTCTGCCGTCCTCCTCGATAACTTTTTTGTACTATCATTTTTCTTTCTTTCTTTACTTGGGAATAAAGATTCGTTGAACTTTGATCTACTCTTTTAAATTCAATTATTGAATCAATATATCTTTAATTATTATTTATAATCACGAATTCACAATTCATTCTAGGCTCATACTCGCAAGTTTTGAACTTCTTGCTAAGGGTTGAAAGACCATGGTGTTTGGAGGCAATTTTGTCAATTTCAGACCATGATTTTCGTATAGTTTGATAGCAGGTCTCGCTCGCTTCCTGTACATGAAATCCAATCATATATCATAAAGGTATAAATGGAGAGCAAATTAAATAAATGAAAGGGGAAGGGAAGAAAATTAAGATGAAAGTTCTTTTGATGGATTGATTGAATGTAATAAGTACCCTGAAATCCTTTGAGACGATTGAATAGTATGCACCGCTTGGTGTAATATTATTGAAGTAAAGGATTGGAGCCGATGAGGCCAAAGCTCCCAAAGCAACGTGAGGATATTTCAGCCGAAACCATGAAGCAAGCACTGATCTCATATTGGGGGGAAAAAGGCATCAATGAAAAGTTAAATATACATAGCAACAAGTAAAGATAAATTAAGGTGCAAAATTTTGATGATTGTAATCACTTACTTCCTCCATATGATCCTCCGACAACAATCACTGGAGAAGACATTGCATGAAGTTTCTTCTTTATATGCATGATGATATCTGCATAGTCTGCTATGGCTTGCGCAGAGTTAAAATACCCCAGAGTGCTTGCATTTTTGAAGGCTTCTTTCCTTGATCGAAATGGTATTGATTTTCCATAGTAACGATGCTGATAATGGAAACAGAATAGCACTCTCGTAAAAATTCAATTCTGCTTAGAATATATTCTTGATTAATTATCTGAATGTATTCAATTCAATATATACATACCTCTATGTATACAGAGAGTGCTTTGAACGGGGCGGCATTATCATGGAGAAAACCGATGCCAGAAAGATCACCGCCCAAAGGCGATTCAGCTCCAAGATAGACTAAGATTGGTGCAGTGGCATTTGCTCCGCCCCAATGCTTGAAATTCAGCACGTACCTTTGCTGGAAAGTGGCATAGCTTTCAGGCTTATAGTTGAAGTGATCAAGCGTTTGAGTGTAGTAAAAAGTTTGGAAACCCTTTGAAACTGGTGCAGACGACGGAGTCTTAGGGTCTTCCAAGATTGTTCCTCTAATTGGACTAAGCCTTGGAATGTCAAACCGGGCAGCACTACCCACAGAAACTGAGAGAACTATAACGATGAATTGAAACCATTGGGATGAAAATATAGGAGAACCCATGGCAGTCGATTTAGCTATGAAACAGTATATGGTTGGTTGCCTTTGCCAGTAACTATTGCTTACATTTATAGTAACACGGAATTTACTTAAGAAGAATTTTTTTCTCTTTAATTTGTTCTAAGGAGAAAATGAGTTACATATGAACTCAATTGCTTTGAAAGGATAACTATATCCTATACATATCGTATGAAACTAGATTGAGGATTAATTAATTCGCCCACATTTATCACCCTTATCATTAATTAAAGAAAGAAAATTACTCTAATTAGATGGAATGACATGTCGATCATATCAATATTTTACTCAGATTTGACTTAGCCCTTAATATATAATCTAAAGAAAATTGTTGATGACAGCTTGAAATTTTAAGGTATAAATCTTGATGAGTAAATTTTTTTTTACCTAGTAACCATTTCTTCTTCGATTTTCCTTAATTTGGATACCCTTTATATATGGTATATATATTGCCAATATATATATCAAGTATTTATTCCCAACTCTTTACAGCCATTTTCCCAGTTTTGTTTGCCTCTCCAATTTCCAAAATGGGGATTGATTCTCATTGTTTTGCTTTAAATATTAACAATTAAAATCTGATTTGACACTCATTGATGTGGTAACCGAAGTAATTATTATCAAATTGAACATCACGATGCTATCATTTTTGGTTGAAATTTGATCATGTTTTCTCATGCTTTTTGTTATTTCCTTGATATGGCAATATAAATTAACTTTATATATGTATCAAATCATTATGAAAGTTGAATGATCAAATTGTATAATTCTCTTGTGGACTATCACATATATGTTGGAAAGGAAATTTTTCAGCCTATGGCACCGAAAAGGAAAAAAAAATGCATTCACATGACACGAGATAAGAATGTTTTATGTGTGATCAAAATTCAAAATCACAAAATTTATTAATTTTATTATAAAAAATATAAATTAATATTGACCAAGAAGTTCTTTACATAAAAATAAATATTTAATCAGTCTCTCTTATTCAAACTACTATAAAACAACATTTTTCAGATTCTTTAATATTTTATAAAGAAATTCATTAGATTCATAATTAATTAAGCCGATATATACAAAATATATAGCTCATATATAGCTTATCTATGTACATTTCTTTTAACATAATTATATATTTAAAAACTCTTTCTCATGGTTTCAACAGTTTATAGATTGTGACCATGTTCATGCTTCCATTTAACTTTTACAAAAAGTTCGGAACACTATCGAGTTATGATTCGATATAGTTTAGTTATGGAAGACTTGTGATTCCTTTCAGATAACGTTAGCTACCGCAATAAGTGATTCCATTCATGCCCACGAAGCCATCAACTCCATCCGCATGCGCTTGTATCTATATGACTTATATTATTAATTTAATTTCAGTTTTTCTTTTTTCTTTTTCTTTGGAAACAAACAGAAAAGTTGAGTACATACTTGTAATGTTGAGTTTTAGGTTGATTAGAATTTTGAATCTTATTTGATTAGGATTCTTATTTGTGTACAACATTGAGTAGTTGTATGGTTTTAAATTTTTTATTTCACATCGAGTCCTAATCACATTCTACTTTGGACTTTTATATTATAAAAGTGAATTTTTAAGTTTTAGAATTATAAGTAGTGTTTTGAGAGCTCTAGAAAGGGGATACCTTGTAACTCTATCTTTTGCTTTATGTGGAGTTAGAGTGATTTGAATGAGTGTTTTTGAGAGGTTATTGAGAAAGAGTGTACAAGACCGAACCACGTAAATTTTTATATTTTTCTTTTTGTTTGATTTCTCTGAATTTTATCTTTGTTGTTTCTTGGCTAATTTTTATAACATGTAAGCTCTCATGAGAAAAGTTGAAAAGAATTTTGTGAAAGCACCTTTATTTTCGTGTCCACGATCTTTTAGTGAATGCATTCAAAAAGTGGGTTGTTTCCACATTTTATCTCGAGCAAGATAATGAAATGATGCCGGGTCTAAGTGAAAGTTGCTATTTCTCTATATTCCTCCATTATAATTTGAAAAATTATTCTATATATAATAATACCCTAAAATGTTCACCAAAAAATACCAAAAATATATATAATAGCAACACAAATAATTAATAGTCAATAGCTTAATCCATAAACCAAAAATCTAAATGACACTTTCATGGTTCATTAAAGGGGACAAATCAAAAATAAAAATAAAGATTAACTTCCGTCCAAAACCCCCAATATTTTTAGTTATTATTGGAGAATTTTCAAAAGAAAGAAAGAAAAAAAAATCTATAACACATAAGCTTTTTTGCTTTCCATTATGGTCCAATATTCTCCCACGAATTTTCCACACAGAATAATGTGGAAGACATCCCAACAAACGTAGTGTAACATTACGTGGTCTGGAGTAAAGATAATAAAATCAGCGAATGAAGTAGCCAAGTAGGGACTAGAGTCTACATTTGGGAGTAACCCTTCAGATAACTTTCAGTATGATTTTCTTGTTGGCTTTATTGATTTTGATAGAGAAACAATTCAGGTGGTCGTAAAATTCCTTTACTTTTGGCACAATTTTGATCCCTCAGAAGTGAATCTTCTTGCCAGCCTTGCTACCAAGTTTGACCTTGTAGTCTTCACTCCAGCTTCCAATGATGTTGATCTCCTTGTCTCGCTGTGCAACCAACCAGTCAGGGTCACTGCTACTTGGATTGCTTAAATCCAAGCAATGGGCACCTTGATACCATAACAGATCTCAATCAAAATTAAGTGACTAATTATTAAGTATAATCTCCTATGACACACAGAAAATACCTTCTTTTGTATATACTGCAACAACGCTGTCTGATATGTTCTGCAAAACCCTGTAGTAGAAAACTCAAGGATGAATTAGTAAAATGTAATGGAAAGTTTGTATTACATTTCTTTTCTATTGGAAACAAAAAGGAAAAGGGGTTCAAGAGTGTTAATTTCCTCACCCTCCAGCACTCCATGGGTTACGTAGTCCATTGGAGAAAATGATGTTGCTTGCAAAATTTCCCAGTACATATTTTATGTCCTGAAAATTTTTTATTGAAACATTGCTTTGGGTTTATTGTCAGAAAAGGAAGAAATTGTGATGGGCCAGTAAGTGCCTCTGAAGAAATGAAGTGGACCTTACATGGCCTCCAAATTCTGTTATGATCCAATGAGGCCTTGGAGACACTCCAAAAATCTCCAGGCAGGTTCTGGTGTAGTTTTCTAAATCAAAAGGTAATGCTTGGAACATTGTAACATTCTCACCATGTCCAATTGGCATTACAATCTCAGTGCAAGTCTGAAAGATGCAGAAAATGTTCCAATTATGAAAGTTTGAGTCTTGTTCCGAAATTATTCGCAGAAAATTTTATGCCTGAATTTGAGATAAGTTACCTTCACAAAAGCTAAGCCTTCTACTCCCATTAAATGCTCATAATGATAATGAGTACTATGAATAGCTAAATTACCTGCCAAAACCATCCACTGCCATTGTTTGGTTTGATTTCAATCACATTATTGCATGAGCCTCCTGATCCGAAGAAGCTAGCATTAAACCCTCTAACAACTTTGCCAAGAATATCGGTTCCTGCTGGTGCTCCATCAATCGCGTTACATGCATCACTGACTGAGTTATATGGAGGATTGTCGCTTTGAGCTGAAAATACGTACACAAATCCTAAATAGCTCTTGAGTTCTTCAGAGGAGTACAAAGGCCTTCAAATTTGAGCAGACATGGAGAAGGAGAAAATAACAGTAAGTTGTCAGTGTCAATTATATAACTTCAGATTCAAAAGCTCTCCTCAATTTACATGCAAGAATTGAAGATATTTCTGAGGTTCATTAGGCCATTTGGTTGCGCTGCAACTTTGTCAATTTCAAACCAAGACAGTCTTATAGTGTTGTAACAATTCTCACTTGTTTCCTGTACAACACAACAAGTGTATAGCATGAGTAGATAAAGCAAGTAATAAACCATTTAAACTTCTTGTTACAATTTCTTACTCTAAAATCCCTTGTAACAACCACATGATAGCCATTTTGAGGAGGAACTTCGTCAAAGTAGAGAATTGGAGCAGATGATGCCAAGGCACCAATGGCAAATGGGGATATTTAAGGCGAAACCACGATGCAAGCACTGAGTGATATGAAAATATAATTAGTTTTTTGAAATGTGTAAATATTTTTGAATGGGAACCATTTTTGAAATGCAACATACTTCCACCGTAAGATCCTCCAATGGCTATTACTGGGCATTTTTCTTCTGATAAATTTCTCTTGAGTTCTATTATCAACTCCGCATAGTCTGCTAAAGCTTGTGATGCGCTGAAGAACCCCAGTGTTGAGGCATTTTGGCGTGCTATCTGTTTATATCCAAATGCCATTGAATCTCCATAATACCGATGCTGTAATATTGAATCATTAACGTATCAGTAGCAGTGCAAATTGAACTCGGTCATCACTGTTTTCTTACTGTTATAACTGAAAGATGCTAACCCTTTGTTTTTTTTTTTTTGGTCTGACTCCAACCATAAAGAAACCAGAAATATCACATGATTCGTCCATTAAAGAAGTAATGACGTACCTCTATATATAGAAGCAGACCTCTAAAGCGAGAAGCAAGATCAATGATGAATCCAGCACTGATAGCAACTCCATCTATCCAGGCCTTATCACCAGTGTAGACAAAGATGGGCGAACTCGTATTTGCCCCACCCCGGGAATTGGAGTTCACGATGTATTTCTGTTGGCAGGTAAGATAGCTCGCATATTTGTAGTTGAAATGATCTAATTTTTGTTCATAGTAATATGTCACGAATTCTGGTGGGAGGACTGAGTCTGTCTGTCATCATGGATCTGTCCACTGCGCCATACCTGGATACGCAGCTGCCAAGCAAACTGTTGGGAGTAAAAGAAGCACTTGCGAAGACTGAAGTAACAGTCTTTGTACCTCCATCATCTATGGAACTCTAGCTACTTCGAGTTTTGAGAAATAGGGGGCTCTTAAACATTGTTATTGTGCCTTTATTGCTTTAAATTTTTTTTGTTATATGCTACGTAATTCACTAAGTCGGCATCAGCAGTTTCAGACAAATGCAGATTGGTATTTGGATGGAAGATTCTTCTGCGGCACTTTTCGATGGCCTTTCTTTGTCGCCGGCTGGCTTAGCAATTATCTATAAACTAAAATCTGAAACTTCTCCTTGTTTGAAAACAAAATTCTTTAGCAGACGATGTACAAATTATGCCTGATTTAATTTGTTTCCCGGCCAGAAATAAAAAAAGAAGATTCATTTTGACAGCAAACAGAATACAACTAACAGAACTCAACTCATAAAAAAAAAAAAAATACAAAGACCAACTCAATTTATTGAAAACCAATTCCTGATACCTCTGTAAATTGGCACAATTCCCTAGTTGCTCTCTTTAGCATTTACCAGCTTAAATTTATGAACAAAATACTCCTTTCCTAGAGTTGTAGAATTATAGTTTTCATATAATATTTTTCTGCTAAATTACTAGCTTCTTTGATTGCTTCTTCTTGTTTCGAATCCATTGAAAGAGCAGCCAAGTCCCAATTACTTTTATGAACCATCCTCTACATCTTGCTCAAACTACCACAATGTATGAAAACAGATTGTGATTCCGCTTCAGCTCTCGCTGCAAATCATAGCACTCATTTCATTGGAAACTTTTTTCTCTTTTTGAGTTCAAGATATTATACCACATAAACCAACCGCCAAAAAAAGGGTTAATTACACTTTCCAATAATTACATGGGACTATAATACAGAAGTTACCACTAACTGAAGCACGACACCATTCAAGAGAGAATGAGAACAAGGGGGGTAAAGGAAAGAAAGAATCATGAATTTCACCTGCACGAGCGAGCACAAAATATGCACCTAAAGGACAACCCCAAAAATTGTGCAAGCAAAAGCACGCACACCCACACACCACACATGCACACTTATAGGCATGCATCACAAACTTAACTTGCAGCTGTAGTACATAAGATACAGCGCATTCGAGGACCACCAGCCTGGCTATCGTCATCTTCATCATCATCATCCTCACCATCATTATCATACTCGTATAGACCCTGAGAGGTGGCTCCAGTCCCTTTTTTGCTGCTATTAGTGTAGGTGGAGTCCATCAAGCAAGTCGTGTGATAAGCATGACAGCAAAAGAACACGACAACTGATACATTTTGTATTGAGAAAGGATCAAAACACATGCAACATCTTCCGCCACCCCTAGTTTTAGACTTAACCTCCATGTTTCTCACACTCAGTGTTTTCTCTATTGCTTGAGAAGTTCTACTTGCATCCCTCTTGGCTCGAGCATCGTCTTCTTCAATGCTCAAGCAAACTGCACGTTTCGCTTCTTTGTAGTATTTAACCAACAGGTTAACACAGTCAGCCTGCATATTTCACATTTACACCAATGTCAAAGTCGATCAAATTGGAATTTCAAGTTTTACAACCCATGTTAAGAGTAAGAGTACCTTGAGAATATCATTGCACCCATGTCTAAGAGAAGTTTCAGTTCTGTAATCAGTTATAATTTTGACTAGACGATCCCTAAGCCTGAAAACAGCATTGAAGATTAAGTCAAATTAGATAAAGCGATTCAGCTTAGATCCCTGCAATTTAAAATTCTAGGTTTTATGCATCAATTGGATGCCCTTTGAGAAATACTTGACCACATGATTTAAGGCCCAACCCAAGCCTAGAAAGATAAGGGTAGACTTCGGTTTCTGTAATTCATTATCCCAATTTGCATAAAGAAATACTTTAGCAATACAAATTTGATGACAGACTAGTGTAAGCATGGTTCATAAAGAACAATCTTGGCACGTCAGTCATCTAATGGCATTAAAGGCCATTTTAATGAAATATTACTACATGACAGATAGTTGGCCTTGCATGCATAGAATATGGACAGATCAATACGGTCAGATGAATACTGAGGACCAACTCAAATAAAACCAGCCCACTTCAAGATCTGGCAAATGATTATAATTGCTGTATAGCAACACGAATAAGTTAACAGGAAGTAATGATATATAAAGACAGTAAACTAATCCAAAGGCTTTTCTTCTGAGAGAAGGCACGTAATGCTCAAATCAATAATAAAGTCGGTTTTTTAAATCAACAGCACCAACTTAATTTGAGATTGTTCCTAGTATGAGTTACAGCCTAGAGAGTTAACCATCAGATAGATGCTAGTTCATGATGGTGAACTTCCATTGACTGCAAACCCTCTAAAGTTTTCCTTTTTCCTTTTTCTTTTTAAAAAACCTTCATAATATTCATTGGCTTTAAATTATGCAGAAACAGAAGTTCAGAGAACCCCTCTAAAGTTTTCCTTTTTCCTAAGAAACCTCCATGATATTCAGTGGCTTTGAATTACTTGGAAATAGAAAATCCTGCTCAACTGCAATTTATAAATTTCCCTTGAGAAAGAGAGAATACTAACCGAGGTATCTCTAGGCCATTGGGCACCATATTTACAATATAGAGAGGGTCAAGATTGCCAACAGTGTGTTCCAATAAGACACCCACCTGCCAATTAGAGAGAAAATACCAAGGAAAAATTTGAAAACAAGAAAAAGACATATGTGACCTTCCAGTCTGCATTTTATAACTTACCATTTCAGGTTTGTGGAGGCATTGCTTAATCAATTCTTCCCAAAGATCATCATCATGCTGCATGGTCACAAATTCTACAGCCTGTGGACAATACCAACACCTTTTCTTGTTAGTGCCAATACCTAAAATTACCAGAAACACAAATAGAAATCCAGGAGAAACAGCTAAAACCAGAAAGGTCTCCAACTGAAAATGGCATAAAGTACCTCTTCTATATCTCCTAATTTATTTATGATTACAGCAAGAGCTTGTTTTGAATTTCCCATTCTTCCAAGGATGAATACTTGCTCCCTTAAAAGAGCTTCTTTGACACAGATCTCATATGCCTGAGGTTGAATTTTAGCAGTGTCATTTATGGAAAATTATGATGTCATCATTATAAACTAACATTTATAGACTGTGCAAACCTTCTCCAGTGTGTAATGTTGACTACTGCGAAGAAAAGGAAGTAGCATCTTTGGATCATATTCAGCATAAAGCTCTACCTATCACAGCAAGACAAAGGCCAATGCATTATTAGATAATGCACTCAACATACAAGCAAGCACCTTACATTCATGAACGTACACATTCAGTAAAGAGCCATGAGTATTGAATGCTAGACAAGAGAATCTTCACAGGCAATAATTAACATCTTAACAAGATATCAAAATGCAGGACAAAATGAACATGAAACATCAACTGATAGGATTTTTTTCTCTTCTCTTTTCTTTTTTCTAAATTTGCATTGTTTTCTAGTACATAGAAGCTATATTACATGGACAGACTAGAGATAGGGTGTCAGACACAGGTATATGTCTGAGACGGGGTACGTCATGTTTTGGACAACTTTTCACATTAATTTTGAGGATGCAAGTGCCATACCCATATCAATTGAAGCGTCCAAAAAAGTACCAGACACAGGTACATTAGGGTAAGGTGAAGAGTCCATGTAACATAGCACAGAAGAGGTTCCCCTGATGATCAGACCACCAAAACTATAACGTGCTTTGATTTGTGGTCCAGGTTACAGCCTTGAATTGAGCTCTTTTGATGACTGTTTATACCACTTTGGGTAGCAGCCAACTGAAACCCGGTTCAGTTGACCTGGCTGGTGTTATGTTGTCAAAACTATTAAAAACCTACTGCCATGTTGTTTCTTCACCTTTGACCACACATAGACAAGGTGAAATGCATTCGACCTCCCCAAAAACTAATGTACGGAATCTAGAAAGTTACAATAAATATCAGAAAGATTGAGAACTTTCAAAGTAAACGACACATACAGTATTCACAGAAAAGCTATTAAAACACCAATGTAAATGTCTAATCCATACCTGCATATCATGAAAATCTTTGCCAGCATGTGGGTTTACTTCGAATAATGAATGCAGATATAAATGCAAAAAATATCTCGAATCGCACTTGTTTCCAGCACTCAGAAGTTGTGAAACAACTTCAGATGGTGTAATTAAGTCCCTATTTAGGATCAACAAGGAAACTGCATGCTTACAATCTAGAATCATCAACTGGACAACCTGCAGTGCACAGGTAACAGAAAGGAGTCAAGAAATTACATTATAGGATAAGAAGAAAGTAACAACAACGTTTAGGATGTCAACTAAAAAGAAAATGGAAAACACACATCCTTATCATTAATGCAACACGGTGCAAAGAGCATATAATATTCAGTATGGACTTTAAAGATCTGGAATACATAGTCTAGTTAACTTTGGTTGATTAGCCAAATCTATTCATCGTAAAAAAAAAGGTGTCAACTAAAGTAGTAAAATATTGTAAAGCACCCATTCAGAATTTGAAAGGCCGGCCTCAAATACAACAGTTAATCCTTTATTCTATACAAAAATAATTATTCATGAGAAAGCCAAGTAGCTCAAATATTTCACCTGCTCTTCCATAACCATACCTTTTCACGAAGAGAATCATGTAAGTGGTGCTTTTCAATGAAGTCAAATATATCTGGCTTCATGAGCTGAAAAATTCAGACAAGTAAATTCATTAAGAAGCAAGCAAAGTAACATCCAACTAAAGAATGGATGAAAAACCTAGCTCCAGAAGCAATTTACATTTGACATAATTTTAAAAAACAAACACATTTGTTCGAGCACAAATTTACATAAAAACACTTACATCAGCATACAGTGAAAAAGCTTTCTCGTACTGCCCATCAATAACATACAACTCTGCAAGTGCCTATCAGGAAAAAGGATAAGACCATTCAACGTATGTAGCATCAACAGATTCAAATCACATAAGACATTTAGAAACTGCCTTACGAACCTCTTTAAGGGCATCAGTCATTGATGAAGTATTTAACTGGGGCTCTATGGCAGAAATAACAGGCAATGCAGAATAAATGACAGGTGGCCAAGATTTTACAGTGGACAAGAGATCTTTATAATAGGATGGATTTGTTGCCAGTGCCACAAGTGCAACCTGCAGCAGAGCAACCAGGTGGTTTTCATTCGGAGTTGACACATATGAAAAACTATAAAAGCAAACTACGTGAATATTTGCACACAGTTGCTTTCCTGACAAACCTCATAAGCAGTATCACGCATCCTTGGGTTCTCTGTTGGCATATATGGAACCAATACAGGAAGCTGACGAAGATGAGCAAAATGGAATACCCATCTGTCAAAAGCAACCAAATGTGAGTGATTAATAAGAAATGTATAAAAAGTGTTACACATAATGATTTTCAGTACCTCTCCCAAGCTGTAGCAGATCCTCGCAACAATTTGGGACACAAGGATGCAGCCTCAGCATATTTCCTTTCCACAATCAAGTGATCAAGGTATCTAGATCCAACCTACAAATAAAGCAAATCAAAGATGAAGAAATCAACAAACTAACTTTAGTAATTACATGGACAACAGAATGGAAATTTTTTAGGGCAACAATTCAATCAGCAAAAAAACATATTATATAACCACATATCAAAAATAAGATATAATCACATGCAGCCAGAATCTTTCATAATAATGCAAATATTAGATATTAATTAAGAATGCCTACAGCCAGAAGCTTCACACAGTAACTCCAATCAAGTCATTACCAATACTATATGCCAGAGTAAAAATAAACAAGCTTACCTCATCAAGGAGCTCACTCCGTCCCTGACCAGCCTCAACTGCTGCTAAAGCTTTTTCATGCCATCCATGTTGAAGAAGCCATGCAATGTGATCCTCAGCATCCCTACGAGTCAAAAATGTACAGGTTTAAAATCAAGTAGAATTTGCAAAAATCATTTCAAAAATACTATAGAAAATATTGGACATAATACAGTATGTACAAATCCAAACTATTATCATAAGAGGTCAAAGTCCATATTAGGGGAATCATGACAGCCAAATTTAAACAAAACTCATCATGTCCTGCAAGAATGCACCACATAATTGTCCATCTGAACATAAGTTACAGTAGGGACTATTATTAAACCTTTTGCATGTCCTACAAGAATTCACCACATAATTGTTCATCCAAAGATAAATTAAAGTAATTATTTGACTATTATAACCCTATTGTCAAGTTGGCAATCTATAATAGAACTAGAGATACTGTCACTGCCCAATGGAGGCTTATAAACTTTACCATCAGCTTAAAGGGTAAGAATAGATCAATAGATGTATTTACACACCCCAGACAGATTATTTAAGTAAATTTGAAATTGTATAAGTTAGAATGCAAAACAAATAAGCAACTCCGCGAGAGCAGATTATTCACAAAATCAGAATTCTTTTAGGACCTTTCTCAAAAATTGCTTTAGGATAATAAGCTACCAGGACCAAATTTGACACACTGCTATATTTCATGAAAAATGTAATTAGATATTAACGCATAATACCACAGCAACCATGATCCTTCTTTTTTTTTTCTTTCTAATGAAAGGCAATCATTATCTTTCAAAAGCAACAAAATGAGAAAAAATTGATAGTAACCTCGGTTTTGCTATGACAACATCCTTTGGTGATACAATATAGTATATAGGTTCATCACCAGCAGCCCACTGTCCACCAGCATAACTGCTGCCTACATTCATATGAGAAAAGCACCATAACTAATGGATTGTAAATTCTGTCAAATAACCCATAAGCTTCAAAAACAGAGATATTAACCTGAGAAGGGCGCATGAGCCAAGGAATAGTCCTTTGCTTTGTAGTGCTCAAATCCATATACAGGTAGGGCATCTGTCGCCAATTCATCATTGTTCCAAGTCACTATACGTACCTCTGGTCTCTGTGCATTCCCCTGCTTCAGTAGATTTATGCAAGGCAATGAGAATCATATCAATCACAGAAAGGAATTACCAGCACAGTATCCCACATTACTGAGAAACAATACTAGCTAATTCATTTGATACAACATTTCCCCTCACAATTATTAAACTCAGGGGCAGTGAAAAATAAGGAGAAGAAAGGCCCACATATTGGAAAAGATTTCTACAGTAATCCCTTCATACAAACACAGTCTTAAAGTTCAAATGAGGGCAGCAACTTAAAGTAGTTACAGCAACCACTGCCATAGCTGCTGTCGAACATAATATCACACCATCCAGAAACATTGGCATATTTGTAAAATTAGAAACAGGTAATGCATTAAAGGTAGTGCAATATAACCTCAAAATAGAAGGGTGTAGCCAATGATGAGGAACTTATTTTACTTCAAAGATGTGAAGGACACATACCTGCCGTGATGGTATTGCGCTACTAAATTCCTTCTCCCCATCTTCTTCACCAGGAATATAAGCTAGAACAACCAAAGCATCACCAAATGGAGCAATTCCTGATATATAATAGCTAGTCTGAAAAGATGCCACAATATCTACTAGATTCACATTAGACATTGTAACCTCCCTATACGTTCCATTGGCTCCCTTGTTCAGATTTGTTCTTATTGCTGCAATCTTCACAGAGGTTCCCCAGCCAATCACCAATAAAGTATCATCCTGAATGTGAAGTTGAGACAATAAGCAATGACAAAAATAATACTTAAGAAACAACACCATGCTTCATGATGACTTAGGGAAGTAAAAACTTTAAAAGAAAGAATAATAAAAGAAGCATTGCAGTTGTTTAGACAACATAAGATAGAATGAAACAACTCCCAACATTTCCAAGTATAATCTTTGACTAACCTGCCAAACTAAATGCGGGAGTAAAATTTCAGGACGAGGGCTCCCTCGTGGTCTTTCTATAAATGTAATCCGCTGATCATTTGCAGCATCATAAACTTTTACACCCGCATCATTAGCCCAAGCAATGAGACTCGTTCTCCATTTCACTGCATGGATTGGACCTTCACCCGAGTGCAAAACCTACAAACAGATTAAGTAATAAAAAACAATCAGAATTCAGAAAAACCTCCATTTTCAAATACATTAAGGTCGGTCAAGCAGCACAAACCTGATCCCTATAGCCAAGCCACCTTTTGGTATTAAAATATAAGTGACCAGCTAAGCCACCAGCTACAAATCTCCTGGACTTTTTTCTTGTATAATCAGGATCAAGGGCAATGGCTTTCATAGGACGATGATACTCGAATTTCAATTTCTCATCAGTAAAAAGACTATTTATAACAACAGAACCATCATCGGAGCAGCTGCCAATATATTCACCTTCTAAATCAAAACTAAGGTCATTCACTGCAGCTGAATGTGCAGCAAATTCCTTAACCTACAAACAACCAAACACAAATTTTAAACCATAAAAAGAATTAATTTCACCTTTTAGAAAACTAACCAATAACTGAATGCAACTAAAAACTTTAACTTAACTAACTAAAACTACTAACAGGCAACCGAGCATTTGGCTCATTGGCTGGTGCATGATTCAGTCTAAATAACAACAAGGTTCAAATACCCCTTCCCCAATTAAAAAAAAAAACTGAAACTACTAACATTTATTAAAATTTCGAATTCCAAGCAAATTTATTGAAAAATTTAAAATAACAAAATAAAAATGCGAAATTAAGATTTGAAAAGAAATAAAAGACCTAACGAGCTGAAAGAGATGAAAATTCACCTGATTTCCCAAAAAATCGAGGATATGAACGGTTCCATCGTGCGTTCCAAGTGCGATCATGCGTTCGGCGACAGCGATACACGATGCCGCATCGCTGGAAAGCAAGGAAGGGATGCTTCCTCCCATTCTTTGATACTTAAGCCTCGGCTCTTCTTCTTCTTCTTCCTCCTCTTCTTCTTCATCTTCTACTTCTTCTTCGTCTTCTTCTTCTTCTTCTTCTTCTCTCTCGTCGTCTCCATCGACGCCGTTTTCTGATGGAAACGGAGACATTTGCAGGATTCCTGGAATTGAGACAGACAGAGGAAAGGAAAGGGAATGGAAGGTCTGAGTCGGTTTTTGGTTTCGGGTTTTGGTATAATTTGGTTTGGTTTAGTTAATAAACGGTCGCTGTCGAATTATTTATTTGCTAGGCAACAAAGGGGCGGTGACCAATGATGGGTGCCACCTATACTCATGTTATTGCACTACTGTGTTTTTTTCTTTTTTTCACTTTTCTTTTTTCTGGCTTTTTTTTCTCATTCTCTTCCGTTTGGGATTTTCTTATTTAGAAGGAGCATGTCACGTCGATGTTGATGTTGATGTTGATTTAAAGGCATATATAGGGAGAAAATGATCAAAAATTTTATCAAGATGTAAAATCACTTATTTTTTATATAAACAATAATAATTTATATAATCTTGCAATGGGTGCAAATAGAAGCATCATAATAACAAAATATCTAACTTTTACATATGCTTTCTTACAGCATTATATTAACTTTTTAATTTAAAAAAAAAACCTAAATCATAGAGTTATGACACTAACTTGCCTTGACGTAATGTAACTACTAGACACTATTTAAACTGATCAAAAGGACGATCAGTCAAAGTTGAATGATGTCATGACCCATAATATGCCTTAGTAAACCATTATGTTATATAGTATGATCTTCAAATTGTTTATAAACATGATATAAGGTTTGTTTTTTAGATACTATTAATTTATAATACTCATATCTTATTATTTAATTATTAAATGTGACTTCATAGTTGTATAAACGTAAGTAAATATGCAAAAATCTTTCATAGTAAATATTTTTAAATTTATGAGTATTTATTTTTTATAATTTATAATTTTTCAATTTATTTATTAATAAAATAAAAATATTTTGTTAAAAAATAGCATATAGATGTTAGGAATGGCATATATCCATATCATAGGCAGCGGGATAGAAATAAAATTGAATAATCTAAACAACAATATACATGTCACTACCCATTGATCACTTTGGTAAGTTTTAATACAAATATAGCAATAAAAGGATAATCAAAAATATTACATAGCCAAGGCTCAACACACTTTGAGGAGGTGAAGAACCCGAGCCACCCAGTCGTATGGCTTCCAATGATTTTACACAAAATTGCACTTGAACATATATTAAGGTTGTAACTTTCAACTATTCTTTGTTCTCCGAAAGTGGATGGGGGGGGAGGGTGGGGGAGGCTAGAAAGTTTCTTGAGAATTTTCTATCTAGGTTTTTTTTCTCTTTTGTTTTTTTGACAATTAGGGTTATGTGAGGAGTAGTTAAAGGTGATATTTATACTTAAGTTAAATGGCTCTTTTAATTACAACTAAAGTCCTAATATTATAATTCTTTATAATATTGATCTACCATTTAATTAAATATTTTTAATTAAGTCATTATAAATTAAAATTAAATTATTTTACTTTATTTGATTGCAATTAAGGCTTTAATATTATAATTATTTATAATATTTGTCTAAAACTTAATTTAAACTATTTTAATTAAATCTTTTAGAAGTTAAAAGACTTAGTGTATAATTTAAGTCCAACTTAAATCATCACACTCCTAATTTAATTCATAATGTAACTTATCGTATATGATTCTTAACATATTTATAATGAAATTGAATTGAAATTATAATTAATTAATTTAAATAAATCATATTTGTTATAAATTAGTTAATTCAATTCTATAAATCAAGATTAGCATCTAACAATGCATCATGGTTATCCAATTGTTAAGAGAGTTATAGGGTTGTTTGATAATTTTTCAATATCAATCTATCAGTGTAAATCATTCATTTATTGTATATCGTAAAGATGATAAGGGTATGGTGTAGTGTTTACTTTTATTAAAATTCATATTAATTTTTAGTGTCGGATCAAGGGTAAAGCTACAAAAGCGGTGGCTTTATATCCTAAATTTTTATAAGCTTCTAATTTTATAATAATAATATAATTAATTATATTAAAAATATATAAAAAATAAAATAATTAATAAAATATGTATCTATTATCTTAGATTTAATAAATGTCTTACTTTTCAATTTATAAAATTGGTTGCTTACTTATCAAGTAAAGAATATAAAATATACTAATTTTAGGCATCATTAATGTCAAGTCCCAATAATATATCGAACATTTAAAAATTATACTTTGATGTATAGGAATCTCATAATTGTAACTCATTACAATTATCTTGCAAGGCATATTAATTTCATAAACTTCACTTAATAAACTTATAACTTTTATAATTGATGTATTTATTGATGAATGAAAACTTTTAATAATTCAATATGAATGAAATAATTGCATATCTGAAACTAAACTTTGATCAATCTCAATTGATTGCAGGACTCATTCCAACAATAAATACTAACAAACATCAAATACAAACCCATGTGATAAAACAAAAGCTTTACAAGTTAATATTGAAACTGTCAAGTTTAGCTAATATAACCATCAAATCAAGAAAAGTACATTAACTAAGTTTGGATCATTAAACGTAGCGATTTCAATTTTTCCATTACATTTTAAGAAGAAAGAAGAACCAATGCCCGACGTCCACAGCTTTTGCATTAGTGGTTGGATCATAAAAACTTTAGTTTGACAAAGAAAGGCCCCTTTATGCACCTTGTAATGAATTGGTCTTATCATCGTAGGTGTTGCTGCCCCTGACCCTTTATGAAAGCTTTGCTATTATTTAACTTTATTGTTGGCCCGTCACGTTTCAAACATTGTATAACTTGTAAGACTTTGAGGTATGAACAGCACCATTGTTTTGTTTTTTAACTTTTGATATTAATGAGAACTAACGTTCTCATAACATAATTTGACAGTTCATCCTTATATTTATCATTTAAATTTTTTACCATATGGTTTTTTTAATAAGATTTGATTCATTTTGTATTGTATTTGTTTTCACAATCATTTATCACATAAGTTTCCTTCTAGGATTCGCACATTGACATGATGGTTTCAGAGCATGTATAGGTTCTTAAGCATTTATAGGTTCTTAAGCATTTTGAAGTTAAGCTATTATTATAAGATTAGTAACTCGCAAAGGTTATTTACTAGACCAATTAAGCAAAGGAGAGTTATGTATAAATTTAAATAATGAAAAAAATTCAGAAATTTAAGAGATTAAAAAATACTATAATAATTTAACAGTGATAAAATATTTAATTTTAAAAATTTTATAAGATCAATCCTGAATTTTTAAATTAAGTGTGGTACTATGCAAATCTATTTTACTATATCGAGGTAACACTAATCACCAAGTTTGGTGATGTGGTGATTCTTAATTAGAATGTAATGGAAAATGGTTTTCATTTCCGAAAATATTATCATGATTTAAATTTGACATAAATATTTTAAAAAATCATTAAATTATTTAGAAAAATTAAAATAAATTTTTATTTTTTATTGTGTTCAATTAAATTTGTATATTTTTATTTTAAATCAAATAAATTATTATAATTAACTTTTATCAATTAAAAAGATATTATAATTTTATGTGATGTAATGTTAATATATTATAATGAATGATAACGTGATATGTCGATTTTGTATGATGATATAATTATATGATATATTTACTTTTTAAATTAATATTATATGATATAACAAAAAGATAATTGTCATTTTAATTAATGATAATTAATTTACCATTAATTATAAATATATATTTGATATAAAATAAAAATATAATGATTTGATTAAATGTAATAGAAACATAAGAGTTAAAATTTTCAAATAATTTAAAGATTTTTTAAAAACATTATACCTTTAAAATTCAATTAGATTTAACATGCACATCTCAATTGATTAATATTGTAATACAATCAATCTTAAAAATAAAAATCATTCATAGCTTACCTAAGGATTGAAAATTTTAGTCAAAGTAGTTTAATATAGTCTGTATATATATAATAGTATATTGAACTTGGTCATTGCTTTTGAATACGGATTAAGGACATGAAAGCTTGGAATGCAGACATGTAAAAGAGTTAGCAAACGAAATAATTTCATATAAAAATCAAAGTGACTCTCATTAATAATGTACTTTAATAACAGATCAGGCTTAATAGAAATTTGTAATTTCCCTTTCAAAATAAAAATTCGAGATTCGTAAAATCAAACATGCCTCAAGGCAAATGCGCATGCTGGCTTCTGGAAGTCATGCCTCTCCAACGCGTAATTGGCCCATTGCCTAAACTCCAATATCTCACTGTCCCGTCTTCTTAGTCGCCGAAGGGCTCCAAAAGTCTACGAAGAGGCCAAAAATCAACAGCTCACGAAAGAAATTTCAACCAAACAGTCCCTAACTTTAAAAAAAAAAAAAAAGGAGAAAAAGAATCAAATCTAATCGAACTTCACTCCCTGAAGACTCCTTCACTTCCTATCGTATCGCAGAAAAGGAAAAAATAGATCTCTAAAAGAAAGAAAGAGAAAAAGAAGAAATGCGTTTTTAAGGCGGGGATGTTTGTTTTTGATCTAAAGTTGAAATGAAATGCAGCAGCCGAATCTGTTCCCGTTCGGCAGCGTTTTCGGGAATCCGTTTCTGTTGAATGGCGACGCTGGCGGTGACGGTGGTGATTTAAACGACGGTGGATTTGAGAGCTCTAGGGTTTTCTTCTTGCTTCCGTTTTTGTTATTTCAAGGAGGTGGAATGGATTTGTCCAAGGTTGGGGAAAAAATCCTCAGCTCCGTACGGTCCGCCAGGTCGCTTGGTCTCTTGCCTTCTGTTTCTTCTTCTGATCGCCCCGAGGTAAATAATGTAGCTCGAGGTTAACTTAATCTTTGATCATTTTGATTATCGAGTCTTTATTGAGGTTTAATCCATTGCATTTGATCAGTTTTCAGAATTTTGATAGCAATAACTTAGTGTTACTTTAATGAAGTTTCATTAGATTTGATTAGAAGTAAAATTAGTTCAGTTACTAGAACTGCTGCCTTCTAAACGACTATGGCTTTGTTTGGTTGTTACTTTTGCTGCTTGTTTTTACTTCCTCAAACATATGCAATAAAGTAAAAGCAAACGCTAGAAAGAAAAACCAATTACTGATGAAAATGGAACATATGACTAAAATCCAACACCGAATTCTAATAAAAGTAAAATCATGCATGTTGTTCTTGAAGAAGACACTTTTTTAATTTTTAATTCTTCAAAAATATAGTTTGCTTTTTATATCTCACTGTGCGATTTGCTCTTTGTTTCGGGAGGCAAAGAGTAAGTAGCAAAGGTAATTACCAAATGGTCTCCAAGGAAAACAAAGCAGTGGATGGAACTGAGCAAAGATTTTTATGTTTATTGAGCTAAAAGTTTGCTGGTTATGTGGTTTATGCAGTAGTCATGGTCATAGGATGTTAGTGGATACTTCTTGTCTGGTACTACAGCTCAGTTCTTCTGTATACTATGCTCTGAATGGTTTCCTTTGAATACGTTAAACTCAAATGAGTCATGAATCTTGAAATTTGGATTCATATGTTCTTAATTATCTTATACAGGTTCCAGCTCGAGCTGCAGCAGCAGCTGCTGTTGCTCGTGCTCTTGCAGGATTGCCACCTCATCAGAGATATAGTCTTCCATCAAGTTCTGAAGAACTGAGGTCAATCTATGGAAGTAGACCTCAGAGTCAAGTAGTGGAGGAGCTAGAGGAAGCTTTCTATGAAGAGGTGCTTTGTGGATATTAGTGCATTAGTCGAATACACATATCAATTTTAATTTGGGAACTGTTGTTCGTAGTACAATGCAAAATCAGTGAAGTTATATTTATAATTGCAACTTCTTTAGTTATCTAAATGATAAAACTGAACATAAAGGAGTTATTATGATTGTATTTTTGTTGTTTTAATCTTTTTTCTTTTTGATATATCTTTATTGCTCTTTTTCTTCTTCATCACCCCCTTTCTTCAATCCATAGTAATCATATGCTAAAGTATATTTGGCGAATATATAAGCTGCAAGGACATGAGAAGGATGTTATGGCCTGCATGCTGTTTCTTGTTTGGTATAAGATTTTTAATGACAGAAGGAAAGAAAGAGGGGGGGGGGGGGGGGGGGGGGGGGGGAGAGAGAAGGAGCAGTGCAACTATAGTTCATTGGAATTTGGAAGGATACAAGAGTAGTGCCAAAAGAAAAAAAGTGAATGACTAGTTTCTATTTTGTATTATAATGAAGTATGATAATTTTGTATATGTTTCTTCAATCTGTTTCCCTTGATTTATTTGTTGATGCTAAATATGGTGTTATTGTATTAAAGAAGTCCACCTATGGCAGGATTTTGATCCAATAAAACACATTCTGGAGCATATTCCTTCTGAAGAAAATGAACTAGAATATTTTGAGAAACAGGTATTGTTTTGATTTAGTTTTTTTCTTTTTGAAGTAGACTATTTCTTACTCTACCAATGTTGTCTGGATTCACTGATTAGACTGTTAAAAAAGATGAAAAGAATGAGTCAGTTCTGTTGCATATCTTCTTCCATTTGAGCACCTCAATATTTATGTTGTGTGAGTTTTAGAATTTTAATCTTTATATTACCTTTCTTGGTGATTTTGATCCCATCAATATTGGCCAACTACTGTACACTACAATGTTTAGATCACCCATTTTTTTTGTTTTAATTCTGAGAAAAGGTTTCATCATTTTTTCTATTGATTCGTATTTGTTAAGTGTATATTATAAGTAGTGCATATGCTATTGGTTTGCTGACTCTATTCATGAATGGTTTAACTTGTTTGTTGTCCATGAACTGTTGTTTGCTCGTTATTATGGGTGACACACTAATAACTGATTTGTATTTGGGAATATGATCATGACGTGTTATAATAACATAAGGTGTTGCCTGAGTTATCACTGGGCTGATTTTTGGGGTTCTGTGAATTGCCCGATGTCAAGTAAGCAATTGTGGAGCTAAGATCCTAGGGTGTACGTTGTACCGGTGAGCTAAACATGTTCAAGGTTTCATCCTTGTCATGTGTGCATAACCGTTTCTTTCCTATCTTTGGTTTCGCTTTTCAAGCATTTAGAATCAAATATGTTGATTCTCTATAGGTTATAACAATGAGGAGGTATATTGTTGTTTATGGCTTTGATGACATTTATGCTTCTATTGGTTACTTTTATGCATGTCAGCCTTTTAATTGATGCGTTTTGATCAGAACATTTATAAAATCCTATGTCATATGTTAAATGTGGGTGATTAATTTTACCTTTTTTGGGTATGACCTAATTAGTTGTTAAATTGGGATTTGGCAGAAATGTTAGAGAGGGAGGTTATGTGTTGTGTTCCATTGTTTGTGAGGTGGTGCCTGTTTTCTGGGAATTCTTAATGAATTGGCATCAGACAGTTTTGTTCTTTTCTGGAATTTTCAGTTAGATGATATGTTTAGCAATGCATCTTCATCTCTTTTGTAGGCCACTCTTAGATTAGCGCAACTGGATAGAGTAGCAGAACGTTTATCCTGTCATGTCATGGAGCATCATGAAGTAATGGGTAAGTTTTCTAGTGAGATCTCTCATGTTTACTTTGCAATTCCAAGGATGTAACTTCTGTTTGCACATCATTTTATTATATTGTATTGATATACAAATTGTTGCTCATCTCTAAATGGTTGAAATGAAAAGTATTTTTTTTGCATCTCTGAAGGAGGTGTTGGTGTATGATATCTTGACTATCAATCATCAGAGTCTAGGGAATTCTTTACTCCTTAAGCTTTATGTTCCAGGATATATATATAATATGTAAGTATATGTTTGTGTGTGTATGTATGTTAAATTGGTCCCATGATATTAATTATTCATTGAAGATGGAAATATTAGCTCGATTATTACTAAGGCGATTAACTTCACATGGTGTGTTTAGTTTTGGTTTCATTGATGCCTGTATCATTTCTGTGGGGTTATGCAGAACGTGTTAAGATTTGGTTGTCTGTTGCTTTCTTTCTTTAATTAAGGTGACAACTTTTAATTTAATTATTTCCTTGGAGGATGGGCTGGCAGTGCTTAAGCTTTTTTATTCCAACTTTAATTTAGCTGTTGTGTGTACTATGGTCAATAAAAGTTCAGAATTCATTTTGTCTTCCTTTAAGTGAGGTTTTGATACTTGCTTTTGGCCAGTGAAGGGGATGAATTTGGTCAGAGAATTGGAGATAGACTTGAAGGTTGCAAATGTCATCTGCATGGTAAGCATTTACATTGTGACAAAGTTTTATGTGTAATTGTTAAGGAACCTCATCTGGAGAAAATGTCAGCTCATCGTTACTGTTCTTTGTTTTCCCAGTTCCTGGTGATTCTGTTAACTACAGTAGATAGTACCTGTACAGCTTTTGTGCTGCTACTGACTCTGTATCTCATTAGAGTTTGTTTATGGTGTTTGCAGAATGGAAGAAGGCATCTAACCTCATCAATAAACGAGGTTTCAAGGGACCTTGTTGTGAATACCGATTCTAAGAAGAAGCAAGCTCTTATGGTAAATCCTCTCTTATAGACACCTTAGCAATGCCTTTCTTTGACTTTGACTATATTTTTCTTCCTTTTGGCTTTTTGGGAGAAAAGTAGAATATTTTCATATTCTTCATGTTTCTCATATAGGACTTGCTTCCAGTACTGGCTGAGCTTCTTCATGCACAGGACATGCAAGCAGCACTTGAATCTCTTGTTGAGGAAGGTAATTACTGCAAGGTGAGTTTACAACTTTGTGCCAGTAACATATGATATATATTATGTATGATTTTTTGTTTCTTTCCTCCCCTCAATTTACTTTATGAGTATTATTTTCTAGCTCTCTGGAAGAGTTGACTTAATGTAAGTTATTGCGCAGGCATTTCAAGTACTATCTGAGTATTTACAACTACTTGATAGTGTCTCAGAGCTCTCAGCAATACAAGAGATGAGCCGTGGTGTGGAGGTAAGCATTAAGTTTCTATTATTTAATTCTTATATAATTTGTAAACAAAGGTGTTCTCTCTCTCTCTTGCTCTCTTAATTTCTTCTTCTTCTTTTTTTTTTTTTTCAATTCTATTAAGAGCTTATGAAAGCTATGTGTTAAATCATGGTGCTGCATCTTTTTGCTCTTGAACCAAATTTTTGTTCATTCTTACTACTTGCTCATAGTCAATTATTTTGGATTACAAACACTTGTGAAAGCTTTCTTTTCACTATTTTAAATATTAATGCAGGTTTGGCTAGGCAGAACTCTTCAAAAGCTGGATTCGCTCTTGTTAGGAGTGTGCCAAGAGTTTAAAGAAGAAGGCTATTTAACTGTCAGTGTTTTTATTCTCTTCCTTAATTGCGATCATATCCTCGTTGTTAAATGGTGCATGAATGAATTTGTTGATTTCAACTTTTGAGATGCTTTCTGCATCACTTTTGTTATAAAGTTAGTTTTTTCAAAAGATTTTATTTGTCTGAAGTGTATCAAAACATGTGGTGGGTGCCTCATGACGATTGACGAGTTCAATTTGTGGTTGATATGTTTGAGCAAATTGATGATGTATTATTGGTTGCACCTTTCATTGTACAACTATGTTTCAGTTGTATGCACAGAGTGCTAGGGAGGCAGATCAAGAGATCTGGTAGATTCATGCTTGATTACTTTGAGTATGAGTGCTCTTACGGCTTTCTTTGTTTGGATATTGTTGTGGACTAGAGTAGATACTGCTTCCTCCTGCTCCCCTTTTAGTTTTCAACTGGTCTGGTACTTTCTTGTTTTCTCTTTCTAGCAGCTTGCTTAGAATGGAGGCTAATCCAAGTTTTTGCCAGTTTGTAGGTGCATTAAAACTCCTTTGCTTGATAGTTATTGATGGAACTTGGATAAATTTTTGTCCATAAGGGAGGTCAACATTATTTAGTTTACATTGCTTGAGAATCACATTATTTGATTGAAAATTAATGTTGTATAATTCTCATTGTAGTTGCTGAGCTAGTAATTCCCTATGGCCCATGTTTAACTTTACTCCAATTTAGAAAAGTTAAATTCTTATCTAGTATTTTATTTTTTCTTTGCCATATTTTCCAACTCTCTCTCTCTTGTTTGGGTTGGCTTTATGGGCTGTCTAGCAATTAGCACAATTCTTCTCATTCCTGTGCACTTCATGATAGGGCTTATCAAGTTCTTTGACACTTTTCTCCTTTTATTAAGGGAAAATTGCAAGTTAGAAATTTATGAATATAATTGTTTATTATTTTAAGGTTAGTACATTTGCAATGCTTCAGGTGGTTGATGCTTATGCTTTAATAGGAGATGTCTCTGGTCTTGCTGAAAAGATACAAAGTTTCTTCATGCAAGAAGTTATCTCAGAAACTCACTCTGTATTGAAGAGTATTGTGCATGAGGTACGCTGTAATACTAATATTCTGTAATACAGACTGTAGATTCTGGGGAAAATACAGATTGCACCTCATAATTTTAATTTACAACTTAATTATAAGTAATATACTACTTACATGCTCTTAACAAATTATTGTAATGTACATGCTGATTGGTAGGTAGTGCCAATTCTAAATTTGAGGCCTTTTCCTATATAACATGAACTTATGCAGATGCATTGGCTGGGAAAGGCTAGTGAGTCAAAAGGGTGCCTCTTCTAGTTAATTATGTTGATACAAATCCAAATTCAGTGAATTGGATGATAACATTTAGGACTGTGGCTGATAAAAGAGTACATACGTATATTAGCAGTCTATCAAAGGGAGAGGGAAACTTGAATACACATGGTTGACTGTTATGGACAGAAAACTGTAGACAAGAAAGAGAACTAATTATAAGTTTCTTGTTTGAGTCCTACTCTGCTAGCTTCTGTTGAGGTTGTTTTCTTGTGATCTTGTCCTTGGCCTTCTTTTTGTCCTTTTTTACCTTTTGCAGCTCATGATGCTTATGTTTTTCACTGTTATATGATTGGACAACTTACTTAGATGATTGATTAACTTTTGCAGGATCAAGATGTACATATGCAAAGCAGTAGGTGTGCCTTTTAAACTTAATTGGTCTTTCTATCAACTATGAACCAGCACTTGATATTTTGCTATCATTTCTAACTTATGTTTTAATTTGACTCCAGACTTACCTACAGTGATCTATGCCTTCAGATACCTGAATCTAAGTTTAGGCAGTGTTTGTTAAGAACACTAGCTGTTCTGTTCAAATTGATGTGTTCATATCATGAAATCATGGGCTTTCAGCTGGAGAATAAGGTGGACTTGATTCCTTATTGTTTCTTATTTGTCTTGTGTACAATATATTACTTGTTTATGTAAAATATTTGTTGTTGTGTGCTAGTGATTATTGCTACTTAAAAATTCCAGTTGTCTCCAAGTTTTCTTTCCTGTGAAATATATGTGGAATTTTTTTCACTTCTCAAGCTTTGGGAAATGTGGAAAAGAATTTTAGTCAACCTTATCTGCTTAGAGTATCCAAGACCAAGAAATATATCTGCATATTATTAACCATATATGGGAGGGCTTAGTTAGTATCGGAGTTAGGCAAGTCCCTGCTTTAATGCACACGGCTCTTCCCTTTTTATATAAGTTTTCTTTTGAGGCATCAGTTTGAATCTATTGTGTGGTATATAAGTGTGTCAATGTATGTGCATTCATATGAAATCTTTGTGGGTTCTGTGTTAATGCTATGGCTTTTTGTTTGTTCCTGTTTTTTCCTGCTTATAGGGCTCTAGTTCATTTGTCTTGTATACAATATATAACTTGTTTATGTAAAATATTTATTGTTGTGTGCTAGTGATTATCACTACTTAAAAATTCCAGTTGTCTCCAAGTTTTCTTTCCTGTGAAATTTATGTGGAATTTTTTCACTTCTCAAGCTTTGGGAAATGTGGAAAAGAATTTTAGTCAACCTTATCTGCCTAGAGTATCCAAGACCAAGACCAAGAAATATATGTGCATTTTATTAACTTATATTATGGGAGGGCTTAGTTAGTATCGGAGTTAGGCAAGTTTTCTTTTGAGGCATCAGTTTGAATCTATTGTGTGGAATATAAGTGTGTCAATGTATGTGCATTCATATGAAATCTTTGTGGGTTCTGTGTTAATGCTATGGCTTTTTGTTTGTTCCTGTTTATGGGGGTTCTAGTTCCTTTGATTTCTTCCATTTTGAAACGTTTTTATCATTTTGCAGGTTTTAGAGTGTCCAACAACAAATGCCAAATCGATGGAAGGTAACATCTTTTGTAAATGCTGTAAAGGTTCAGGACATTGATTCAGTTTCTAAAGTTCCTTGCGATTCCTGATGGGTTAACTGCTCTTTCTCTCTCTGAATCTGTAGATGGAACACAAGATTCTTCTTCTGTAGAGGAGTCTAGAACAGCCACTTACTCAGCTGATGCATCTGAAAGGACAGAATCTGGAAATGTAGAATCTCATGATCCAGTTTCTGAGGGTAGAAATGACGGTGGTGCAACATCAAGCAGTGGATCTCCGTGGTATCAATTGAGGAAAGAAGCCATAGCTTTTGTTTCACAAACCCTTCAGAGGGGACGTAAGAATCTTTGGCAACTTACGACTAGCCGAGTATCAGTGTTGCTTTCTTCCTCTGCTGCTTCTTCTACGAGCATTCATCAATTTTTGAAAAATTATGAAGATCTTAACACATTTATCCTGGCTGGGGAAGCCTTCTGTGGAGTTGAGGCAGTTGAATTCAGGCAGAAATTAAAGGGTGTTTGTGAAAATTATTTTACAGTGTTTCATCGGCAAAACATATCTGTAAGTTGGATTTCACCCTTGTTCTTCTTCATGGTAATTCTTGTTGTTGTTATGGGTATTGGAGGAGTAGGGTTTTAAAGTTCAGACTTTCTTTGGAGGCTGGGGGTGGATACCAATAAGTTATAGCTAGTCATGGGCTTCATAGGTTGTTGTCTGCATGGTTTTAAGTGTTACACAGATTGCGTTCAATTCTTTCATAGATTGATTCCCTTAACAATCCTTTTATATCAGAAATTTCAAATTCATTTAATCTGTAAATTACTAATAATTCTTGCATTGTTATCCTGTGATTCAAAATTTCATGGTGGGTAATTTTTGAATGATCTGTAATCGGTATTATGGGCTCAACAGTTATGTGAATGTGATATATCTATATTGCCAGATTTTGGGCATCTCTTATATGCATTAATGTTTGTAGTTAACTGTTGATTTTGAATTCGTTTGTGCCAATTTCCATGAATCTTTGAATAAAAAGAGAAACATGGAGCACTGTTTTTGGGGGACAGATATCAATGCTTGCATGATTATCTTCTTGCATATTATAACACTGGATTTGTTTGTTGGCTTAAATTTTTTGTCGCAAATACTTTTCATGTTACGGCGCCAACAAATTTTGGCATTGTTACCATTTTAATTTCTGCGCTTTTATCATATTACCTTCTGTCCCATAATCCTAATGCAGTTGAAACAGAGCTGGGGCTTACTTTTTGTTTCATTTCCAGGCACTTAAAATGGTTTTGGAGAAGGAAACCTGGCTTAGATTGCCACCAGAGACGGTACAAATAATTAGTTTTGCTGGGCTGGTAGGTGATGGAGCACCGTTAATTGCTGCATCTGATGGTAAATCTTCTAATGCTAGGGTGCTTCACACTAGCAAATCAGCAAACGCAGTTGACACGGGTGCCACGAAGAGTGGATTTTCTCCTTGGCTTAGAAATGGAAACCCATTTTTGCTAAAAGTAAGCGGCAGTCCAAAAGAAGCTCATAATTCCTCCCCACTTAATGGAGCAACCTCTGGTGAATATGAGGGAAATGTTGATAATCTTCACGGTGATATTGGTTCTCCACATAATGGTGATGTAAATCATATAAATGGCTCCAATTCTATGGCAGAAGAAGAAAATGAGGATTTACTTGCTGATTTTATTGATGAGGATAGTCAACTCCCAAGTCGAATTTCAAAATCCAGCCTTTCAAAAACTTACTCCTCTCATTGCAGTAATGATGAGTTTACAGCACAAACTGGATCATCTCTTTGTCTTCTAAGGTTAGAAGCTCTTTAGATGCTATATAGTTTAAAAAAGAAAATTGATCTTTCTATTAAGCGATGTGGATGCATTGAGCTGTTTTTTTATTTTTACACATTAGGTCAATGGATAAGTATGCGAGGTTGATGCAGAAACTTGAAATAGTAAATGTTGAGTTTTTTAAGGTGTGTTTCTGGTTAAACCTTTCTTTTCCTAAGCTTTACATCTTTAGCTGCGTAATACAATCTGAACACTGTTTTTTCTTTTTCCCTCTAAATTATTTTTCCTGATTCAGTACATTGTTGCAGGGCATATGCCAGTTATTTGAGATGTTTTTCTATTATATATTTGAAGCATTTGGTCAGCAAAACATGAGTTCAAGTGGAAAAGGTTCTACTGACTCTCTTACTTGTAAGTTAATTTGCTGTGAATACATGATGGAAATTCATTTTTCTATTAATATCTCTTTCCTTTATGTCTTCACTTTTCAATTATATATTTTCATTTTATTTGTTTGTTATTTCTAGATCGGTTAAAGACAGCTTTATCAAGAATAACACAAGATTGTGATCAGTGGATAAAAACTTCATCAGGATCCCCTTTATCTCCACTCGCACACACAGATGTGACACCTACTGTTCCTCAAAGTCCAAATTTTGGTCCTCCAGTGGGCACCTCCTTTGGTCTAAAGGTATAAAGTAAATTTCTTTTTGAGTCATTTATTGAGTGAGGAAGATCATAATCTGTTTTTTCTCCATGTTATTTTTCTTCTCCTGGATTGGATGGGGAAAGTTGAACATTATAAGCAGATTCTCTTGTTCTCCTATCACACTCTCCAATTTTTTGGTAGTTGTATTTTTCAATGTGATCATACCTAAAAGAACAAAAAAGAATTTAGATTGTTTCTGTTGATGCAACAGTATTGATAAAAATGCTGTGCACCAACTCAACAACGGGAATCTACATTAAATGCATATTGGTTTCTTGATAACTTCAAAATAAGGTTGCTTTCTCTGGATTTTGTTTTCAAGACTGGAACGAAGCATTTGGTAACTTCTGTGCCAATCAATAACTGGATGCTTATGTTGCAGGAAAGATGTGCAGGTGCTGATACTGTAGCCCTTGTTGCTCGGATATTGCATAGATCTAGAACTCATCTCCAATCATTGCTGCTGAAGAGTAATACAGCTGTAGTGGAAGATTTCTTTGTGCACCTGGTATGTTTCTCATGTTCAATCATGTGGGTTTAGATAATGCAAAAACTGAAACTTAAGTGATTAATTTTGACTTAAATTTTGAGTGATATGTCTGAATAAGACCAGAAAAGTTATTAATTAACACTATAGGACAACTGCTAATCCATATTTACTGGAACTGAAAAATACTAGTAATAATAATGCTTAATCTCTTTTCTCCCACAAAGGATGTCTTGATTTCTGTTTCAAGATATTTCAAATATATGTGTATTATTAAATAAATGGTCAAAGCAGTAAGTTTTCAAGATTTTAGCTCCACCTTTCATTTTAAAAGCATGTTTATTAATACTTTGTGGATCTATACAAGGATAGGGGTAATTCCACTGAATCTTCTAAGTGAGTTTGTGAGGTCAGTATTAGAGTATTTGTAAGCTGGAAGGGTTATGAGCTGTTGTCAACAAATTTAAAATTTTTAATCATTTTTCCTTATTCTTGCACTATGTTCAGTCCAAACAAGTCAAAATGCTGGTCATGGTCAGTGAACCAGCCACAAAATGGAAATAAATATCATTTGATTATTAAAGAGCAAAGGCCTAATAAAAAAATTAAAATTGTCATACAAACAGGTATATGCTTACCAACATAACTGATCCAAATAGCAAACAGAAAAACTAAATGCCAATTAAGAGCTAAAGGATGCAAAGCTTGATAAATTGGGAAATTTGATTCCCATTTTATTGATTTATTAATTTGGTACATTGAACTTTTTTGTACATCTTGAACATATCATAATACATTCAAGTGTATAGTTTATACTTTATACTAAATTTGATTAACTCATTTTTTGGAACATATATGATGAAAATCCAGGAATAATAAATCTAACCGACTGAGCTTGGTTGCTTGAACAATTAGTTGTGGAATCAGTTATTTGTTAATATAAAGATTCTTTAAGTCCATTGACACTATATTGTGCTAGATTAGTATGATGGCTGTATTGAATTACTCTTTATGTAGTTTATGATTTAGTTTAAGATTTTTATTTTTTGATCTGTGTAACATGTGGACAACAGGCACCAAGGGGGGGCCAACCTATGTACAAAGCTAGGTTTTTTCTAACTTGCAGATCACACAAAATTTATAGCATCAGTTACTTTCATTAATTGTTGCCTATTAACCCTTACTTATGTGTATTAAATCAATTGTCCAAGAGCTTTGATGAGGGTAGCTCTTCCCCCTAAAAGGCCCTACTATTGCTTTCCCTACACCGAAGCCAAAATGTAGATGGACCGAATCTATCACCTTTCTACTATCTGTACAAGCATGTATACCTCTTTAAGTCATCACTCCTCCAAATCAACCCTGCCTACAGCTCAAGAGATTCCCAGCATAGCATAAGTTAAGCTGCTCTTGCATAAGGAAAACCACATGTTTAAGCTGTCTCTCTCTGGCACACAGATTTTGCTTTTACCTGCTTAATATAGAGCATATTTTTCCCCATTAAGTTTATCTTTGTCTGTTTAATATATAATTAATAAAATTCATTATTGGTTTCTCAAGTTAGTATGCTACTGTCTTATCCGTATATCTTATTATATGTAGTTAAATTTTACAATTTTTGATAAAACAATACGAAGTTTACTTGGTTATTGCCAGGTGGATTCTGTGCCAGATCTTACAGAGCACATACATAGGACAACCGCAAGAATTCTGCTCCACATTAATGGGTAAGATCATTAAAAATAATTGGATTTCTACTTAGTTATTATTGTTGCTTATGCTAATTGCTTTTTGCTCTTAGACACAAAAAACAAAGAGTGCATATGGATGCAAAAGCAAACAAAACTGTTTTTGAAGGATTACAAATTGAAAATTTGACTTTCATGAATGACAAAAACCATAATTTCACTTGTATATAAAATTATTATGATTGAATTAGCAATAATATTTTTGACATTTGTGTATTTTTATCTATGATTTTGCTTTTGCTTTATGGCAAAAATAAATGAAACAAAATGCAAGCGAAAGCAAGGTGCAAAAGAAATAATCCTTTGTTCCTTATGTTTCTAAAAGTTGATATTAATGTGTTCGTGAGTTTGTATAGCCTTGTAAATACTAGGACTGATTTTTTAGGATTGTTTTCTTCACTCAAGCTTGTAGTGAGCCAAACTGTTGCAACAGTTTTTGCAGCTGAAAAATCCCATCCAAATTTATTGAACTAATGAAGAAAAATAATCTGACGTAAAAAAGGCAAATATTAATGAAAGAGTTGGAAATAGTTCTTTAAGTGCCTGGAAATGGTGAGTTGTGGGAAATGGAAGGAGAGTAAGCACAAATGTCATGCCCGTCCATTATATTTTCAAAGTACGCTAAAGACATTTGGCCAACCATACTTGTTAATTTTGATGATTGGATACAGGGTGAGGTTATCTGTCAGAAAATTTATCAAGGTTATTATTCATGCTGAGATTTGCAGTCTCTGGTTGACTTGGGTTAAGGTGCTAGAATTCAGTTTTACATGCCAAGCCCAATGAAAGTTCTATTATGTGGCGAGATTTTGGTTTTTATAACTAGCCAAGCCACTCCCTGGGCTCTTTCCCTCTTTTCCCGTTTACTCTGCGGTTAAATCCATTGGCAATAGCAATGAAAACCCTGTAGAAAAGGTGTGATAATGATTAATTACTTTGCTCTACTATGGGCTGGCCAAATGCAAAAATATAGTTTCTATCATGCCAGAGATTTTCCTTAGCCATAAGCGAAATCTATGCTTTAGCTGCTTGGAAATCTTGATATTCTTAGATGAAATTTTTCAGTGAGACGAACGGTAATACTTACAGGCTGGTCTGGTAGATTGCTGCTAAGTTTAGGAAGTGCTGTTCTCTTAGCAGTTCTCCTAACAAAATCAGAATTTTTGGCAGGTATGTTGATCGGATTGCTAATGCGAAATGGGAACTGAAAGAGCTTGGGATGGAGCACAATGGGTTTGTTCTTTTGGGATCATCCTCTTTCTTTACAAGTCATTGCTTTCATTTTATGTTTCAGTTTGTGATCTCATATCGCCATAGATTCTTTCTATTATCTTTGCTTAAATAGATCCATGACCACCATTGGACAATTCTCTGACATGAGCTGTTTAATGAATAGGTATGTGGATTTATTGTTGGGAGAATTTAAGCACTACAAAACAAGGCTTGCTCATGGGGGAATTCACAAGGAGGTAACATGATCACCATCCTGTTAAATTTAGCAAAATAACAAAATTAATGAATATAAAATTGTTAACCCAGAGTTTGCTTTTCGTTGACACTCAATGAGCTGCTCATGGAGTAATCATTCATGTTAGAAGCAAGCTAGTTTCCTTAGTAGTTTAAAATATAACTGGGGTACCGGTAAGCAGATTGATTTGCTAATGAAGTTGAAAGACCATTACAAACATTAAGAGGGAAGAAAGAGAAGGAAACAATATAACCAGATCGGATTGTAGTAATTGTGACATGAAGTCTATAATAGAACGTTAATTTGCTTAGATATGGTCCTCATTTGTGGAACATAAAGATACTCAGATGTGAAGTCAGCATCTTATTTGTACAAAGAATACAAAGGATTGCTGGTTTAATGTTAGTGTTCATGTGTGCATGTGATTATGACGTCTTTGCTTTTTGTTGAAGAACAAATACAGAAAATATAAAAATGTGAAATGATTTACTTTAAGCTATGTTTTTGTGTTGATTTAGGTTCAAGACCTCCTCTTGGGCTATGGACTTGAAATTGTTGCAGAAACTCTTATCGAAGGTCTATCACGAGTGAAGAGATGTACTGATGAAGGACGAGCTCTCATGTCATTAGACCTTCAGGTGATTGTTTGGAGTTTGACAAGAGTTCTCTATTATGTATTTTCCTGGTTATCTTGCATGTTTATCTATTTTCGAACTTTAACTCTTTTTATTTTTCGTTTTAGGTTTTAATCAATGGCCTACAACACTTTGTCTCCATAAATGTGAAGCCAAAGTTACAGATTGTTGAAGCTTTCATCAAGGTAACTGCATTATTGACATGGTCATATCCAGAAACTGATGCAGAAACAGACTCTTCAGTGATATAGAAATGTCTATGGAGGATTAAGTTCAGTCATAACTAATTGCATTCTCTATGTTTGCCCTTGCAGGCATATTATCTGCCTGAAACTGAATACATACACTGGGCACGTGCTCATCCTGTAAGAAAGTGTTCTGTGTGCTACACCAAAAAGATGAATGCTTTCATTCATACTTTTTTGCTTATATTTGTCTTAGAAACCTGAAAATACTTTTGCATTGCAGGAATACAGCAAGAATCAAATTGTGGGGTTGATAAACCTTGTTGCTACAATGAAAGGTTGGAAAAGAAAAACCAGGTTGGAAGTGCTAGAAAAGATTGAGTGAGCGCAGGTACGTAGCCTCGGAATTACAATGTAAAGTTTCACGCTGATAATTTTTTTGTTCTTTGTAACGAATGGTGTATATCCAATAGTTTTCTTGATCCCCTTTCATTACATTTGAGTGCAATTGAGGTTGTATATCTTCAAATATCTCCGTTTATAATACATGTGCTTCCCTCAGAGGAAATATCTAATGTAATGTTAAAGTACACATGATGTTAAATAATCAGTTTATTTTAAATTAGTGAAGTTGGAGTTCTATGCTTTCTAGCGCATAGGCAGACTCATCACCCTGAAGTGATAAAGCAGATACATTAGATCTACTGCTCACCCTAAAAATGTCATGCTGATATAGTAAAATTTTCTTTGAACGTTAAGGACCAGCATAGTTGTGGGCTATTTTTCAATACACATCACTCACAGATGTAGAGATGTCAGACAAGCCAGCAAATCTGTTTTATAATGGGGTATGTTTAAAATTTTGAATTTGTTTTTTCTTCCAAAATGCAATGCCATGGGAATGGGATAAACTTTGGACTGGCCGACACTGTCTGACGTCTAGTCTTTCACCATCCATGACTTCATTTATATATCGACGTTCAACTGCTATTTACGCACGTGAAGTTGCATCTCAATCCATACACCATTACATCATTGCTGCGTGGGATAATGTTTTTTTAATTTTTCTGAAAAGGACAAAAAAACGGGGATAACCTCTTAATTACTTTAGTACTTTAATAGTTTAAGGACATTTTTAGATGCAGATACACTCTTAGACTAATAGGATCTTAAAAGAAGAGAAATGAGAAGCATCAGAGTGGTTTTGATTTGGATATAAGCGAGGGTGTGGGTCAGGCAAAATAATTGGTAACACAAATATATATGTATATATATATGTATGTATATATATATGTAGAATAAAGACAATATTCGATTCTTAAACATGATCATATACTAGCTGGTGCATCGGTGGTCGACCATGTGCAGTCCAATCCATCACCTTAATTAGGCTTAATTTCCTATAGAATTTATTAATTTCTCTAATCACTCACTCTCTTTTTTGCTTTTCTACAATCTGCGGATCGCAATCGCATATGTGAGATGTATAGACTGAGAAGATGCATGCCAAAATGTGAGCTAAGTCGAAGTAACTAACTTGGTTTTGTCCCATTACCCTGACAACTCTATAATGGAGTAGCATTTACTCCTTTAGCAAGTAGCTTACGAGTGCCAGGAAGAAATAGTACAACTCTGTAGTACTCTCTTGCACTATCCTTTTCCCTTCTCTTTAGTGAAGTAACGTACAGGGAGTTAATACAAGAAGGCATGGGCTACAGTAAATGAAGTATTGAGCTGTTGGGTTTGGATAGATTGCGTGCAGAATGTAGTGGTTTTTTGTTTGTTTGTTTTCTGCACTGAGGACAAAGGCACCTGAGAGTTTTCCCCTGCTGGGAGTCTTAGAAAACAGCTCCCTGCCCGGTTGTGACCTTTCTTTTTCTCTTGGGATTTGGGGAATATGTATATCTTAGGAACCAATTATCACTTCCCACTCCATGAATTTACTCATTCAAAATCCAAGAAAAAGAAATTTATGGACCCTGTATTAACACAATGGAACACATGTTCGAATTTCTTTGGGTCAACTACGAAATTTGGCAGGGGATTGTTGTTTTCACCTTAACGTACAGAGAAATTGCTTCAGGATTGTCTCATTTTGGTCTCGAAATCAAAGACTCCGAAACTACAATGCTAGAAACGCCTATTCTGTAAATCTTGGATATCAGCTTTTGTTCTGCGACTTTTATTTTTTGTTTCTTTTTTAATTTGCAATGGTCAAACAACTTAATCAATCACTTATTGTATTTTCTCCTTTTTTTTTTTCCACTGTGATCATAATAAATTACAAATTGGAGAAGCTTTCCAATTCACCAATCTTGAATCATCTACATTCTGTAGTAATTGCTTATCGTGTAGTCTCAGCTTCTGACAATTTCTGAAGACAAGCAATCCTCTGTTTCCTTGTTGTTTGTTTGTTGAAATGTCAACAAATAACGTCAAATCTTCTTTCTTTTCCTACTTAAGATGCTTCTGCAGCTGGAGACTGTGTGATTGCACCTGCCATGTTTAATGATACACAGGGCTGCTCCACAGGTACCTGCATATCATAATAATAGAAATTTTAAAAAATGTCAATAAAAATAGCCATATATTTACCTACATTATGTTCTAGAAAGAAAAACATGAAAGAAATGTATAAATTTTTCTTTTCTTTTTTTGCGTTTTTGTGTATAATAGAAGCCGACCAGCCAGAGTTCTTACACGTCAGAATTTTTAGTTAGGTATACTTTGAGTGATTGACAGTGTCCAGTATCTTTCACCATTAATTGCATTGGACTTTTTTCTTTCATATATTTATACATATTTGACTATTGTGATCATAATAAGTTCGATTATAAGGTGTTTATAAACATTGATTAAGTACAATTAAAATGTTACTTTAGGAAAGATTTTTTGCATTTAGGGCATATTTTTTACCAAATTCAGAAAGAAAAAAAATGCATTAATATTGATTAACATTAGCTTAACGAGTACCACAATTCCTTGATTAACATTTTCCTTTAACAGTGAAAGCACTATATAGAGCTGTCAGAACAGCTGTTACTATATTATTTAGTATGATGATTTTTCTATTTTTGAATAATGATGGTGGTTTTATCATAATTGATGGGGTGGCGGTGGTGATGATAATTATTGATGATGGAGACAAGACAATCATAGTGTTTCTTAAGAGTGGAAAGATGGCAAATAGTGTCTAACTTACAAAGTGTCCTGCCCCAAGAATCCAGTAAAACTGCAGATTTTTGTATGATTTGAGGAAGCCTTTTGTTCCTTGATCGCCCTTACAATACAGAGGAGTTCTTTCCTTGCTTAGAAAATCCTGGAGTCCTTCCCACCTGAAAATATATGAAATTGAATATAATTTGATAAAAAGAATGAAATGAGGTTTCTCGGTTAAGCACATAAAAATCGATAAGACAAAGAGAGAGGAAAGAGTCTGTACTTGAGCTTATCAACCCAGGCTTCAGTCCCCTTTGTTGCACAAATCACATCAAGCTGCAATAACCCAATCCAACTCAATTGCATCATTAATTGTAAGTTTAATTCAGGGAGAAAAAATGAAGTAAAATCTGCCCATAATTCAGTTATTGTTAGGAATAATTTTGGTGGCATTTGGCTCAATAGCTTAAGCATATGGCATTCAACTTAGGCCAGTATGGGTGCAGAAATTTGTTCACAGTAACTGGGAATTTGGGAGAACTGAGAAGTCTTACTTGCCCATTGTATACAGTGACATTGACTCCTTTAGCAAGAAGCTCATCAACCTGACAAAAGTAAACAAACAAATCTATGAAAATCTTTATTATTGAAATGAGTAGGGAAACCTGGTCTCCAGACAACAAGAGAGAAGAATACAAAGGTGGTGAAAAGTATATTGCATAACATCATGAATGAATTCAAAAATATTGACCCAAAATCGAAGAAAGTTCTTTAACTGTATACGCCTTTGGGAATGGGTACAAGTACAATGTTTTTTACCTCAGCAATCCTTGGATTCATAAAATCACCTGCCAAACGTGAGAAAACATAATCTGACTGCCCTCCCCATCTAAAAAAAAAATTGTACTTTTGATCAAAATTTCAAGAGGAATTTAGCAGAGTTATATTTCAGAAGCTGAGGTATTGAACATACGAGACATTAGCTGGGATGATCTTAAGCTTTTTCTTAATGACACCATTCATCAAACTATCAAGATCACCCCCATCATTGCCTGGAGAAACCCTCAAGGAACTCAGATATCTTGAGTATCTTTTAACTGCAAAAATCCCATTAGAGATCGCAGAAGAGGTTAAAGCTAGGGGGCCCGATCCTGAATCCAGAAGAAAATTGTAGAAATCCTGCAAATTCACTCAAAAACTCTCAGGCTAATGAGAAGAATATATGATAAATTTGAGGCTACCAAAAGAAGAAAATAGAAAAAGAGAGTTAAAAATACTATACCACTGAATTGCTGTTTTGGCTAATTACTGACTCAAGTTGACTCCAAGTATTTGTTGCTTCTTCATATTGACCATCTTTGAGTTGCTGCCTTATCTCCTCAGCTAGACTGATATTCCAAATGGGATTTTATCAGGTAACATGTATAGTTAATTATAACATAAATGCCTTGGAACTATTTTATCAACATTTGTTTCTTGCTAAAGAGGAAAACTAAATGTAGACCTCTTTGATTTCTCCATTCCATTGTTATCTAGCCGTGAAACATCCTTAAGAAGAGGCCCCCATGAAAACTGTAGCATCCAGATTGACAAAAGGGAAAATGAAAATCTTTACATAAAACCTATGCAGGCATTCTGTTATGCAAATTCCAAATCAAAATCCATTGCCAAGTCAAATTCACTGGGAAATTAACAATCGAATCCAGCCACTTACCACAAAATCCTCTGGTGAGATCCAACTATTTCCCAAGGCAACTCCTACATATCAGAATTCAGTTCAAAATCTTCAAAATTCACACCAAACACAAAACAGACTATGTCCTCTCAAGCTTATTGAAGATGAATGTTTGGATAAATTAATGTTATTGGAAGGTCGTTTACCTCCAAGTTTTAGCTTCAATTTTCCAGCTTCAATGGCTTTTAGAATTGATAATCCAGCAGTGACAGCAAATTTTCCTCCATAAGACTCTGCCACAATGTACAGGGGACTCTTTTGGAGGCTTTCATTTCTATTAAATAATTCAATCAGCAAAGTAGTTAAATCGGTTGCTGCATCATCATCAGTTTTCACAAACAACTTTGTGTCCTCCACAAAGCTGTATCCCGTTCCAACAGGGTTGTCCTGTATCACATCAAATACATTAATTTCCATTAAAACTCAAAAAGTTAAATCCCCATTTTTCTGGTACTGAGATTAAGCAGAGACTTGAATTATGGCTAACTAACCACAAACAAAAGATCAGCTTTTTTTAGCCAAGTAGAGTTCCTTGGCTTCAGGTTGGTGTCTAATGGCCCAATCTCCTCAAAGTTTCCAATTCCAACTCCTGAGGCACCCTATATTGTGAAGAAAACATATGCAAACAGTTTCAAAATTGAAGCAGAGCTGAAATCTAGTCAGATACAAATGAAACATGAAAAAGGAAATTCAAAAGTATAGTCTCCTTTGCTCATCAATTCACTTTATATTTAATGTTTTTGTTTTCACATGTCATGTTATAACAGATTCATATAGAAAACTTACAGGTCCACCCTGTAGCCATAGAATGATTGGCCATGGCTTGGAGGGCTGTTCAACTCTATAAGGACTCTTATAAAGCCACCAAAACATGTGTGCTTCTATAACACATATCAAAAAACACAAAATAGCCCAAGATCAGGATCATTTACATTAAACTTTTGGACTCAATAAAAACACAAAAATGAATGAGAATTGTACAAATTATGAAGCTATTGTTTGTTTCTTCTTACTTGGTCTGACTTCAACATAACCCCATTCTTCTGATCCACCTTGGGATTTGACAGGTCTGGCTATTCCTCCATGAAACAGAGAAAAAGAGAAGAAAACCAAGAGACAAAGAACATAGAATTTTTCCATTTGAAAAAAAAAAAAAGAAAACGAAAAAGTTTTTCCAGATACCCACTTCAGAGTCCACAGCTTTGAAGCAAACAAGCGCGGTAAATGAGGCAATATATATACTATGACTAGGTGATGGGATATGAACTTCTTGTTTCTGTCTGTAACAGAATAAAAACAATATAACTATGTGATATCTTCAAAGGCTGCTGTTTGTTTGTTATCCAATAAATTGACTAATTTGAATTCCAAAATTTAGTTTCATCTGCAGGCCATGACTTATCTCTAAATACTTAAATGATAACATAAAACAAATTTAAATTTTATAACTTTTTTTTAAAAAATTTGTGCAATAAACAAAGTGTATCTATGACTCCTATTTTGTTAGTAGAGTTATATATATATAGAAACTACTAGGATTAGAACCGGGTGAAGGTAAGCAATTCAAGAAATGAGTGAAAAGGACATAAAACAATGTAGCAATAAGCCAATAATCACATGGTGAGAAAGCCTGTTTCTTCAAAACATTTAGAGGGGATTTTTTTCCTTTTACTTAAAGAGAAAGTACATTATCTATGAAGGAGTACATTAAAGAAGGGATGGGTCTATAAATGGATGTATGTGGGGGTGGAGATATTGCGTGCAGGACGGTAGCTAGCTATGTTCCTGTTGTTCTGCTGTAAAGAAAAAGACGTCTGAGAGTTTTTTTCCTTCTGAAGAAAATGACTCTTTATTTATCCTTTTGTTCTTTTCATCTCTGCCTGTTTTGTAGGGATTTGGGATAACATTATTTGGAGCCAATCGAAGAAATGCCCTTCCTTCCAAGAGTTTTCACTTTTCATGCAAGAATCCAGATCCCATAAGAATTTTGGAATTTTCATAGTATTTTAATTATAGGCCAAAAGGTAGTAATGCATACGACATAGTCTAACCCTTTTTGGGGTCCACTTTTGGTCTTGACATTGCCTAATCTAGCTGTAAACTATGGGGTTTTGGCTGGAGATTTTGACTAGTTGCTCTCAAATTTTGTTGTCTTTTCTCTTCAGTTTGTTTGGCAGACCTAGATATTATAGAGGTAACCATGGAGGTAAAAACAAGGTTACTCGCTCCATTGATAGGAATTAAGTGATGAAAAACACTAATAAAAATGAAAATCAGGTTCTTGCTTAGTCAAACTTTGTTCAGTCCATCTCCAAAATGTAAATTTTGGGTGTAATACTTTACTGGCAATACTAGTTTTGACTCAAAAAAAAAAAAATCTAGTGTGTTTCTTTCTCAATCAACTTGAATAGAATAGGCTTTGGTTGGAGTATTATTTAATGACTGAATATCTTGATCTGGGGTAATTGAGGTTCCATGCATCTGTTGCAAGGAACAAAGCTCTCGGCCTTCGAGGAAATAATAGAGATTATTTGCTGAGCTTGACTGTATCAATCGCAAGGAAGAATCAATGGCCATCGGTATTAATTCCTTTCACAGCATGATTTCTGATTAGATCAAAAAAAGAAAAGAAAAAGAGAAGATCATGGCTTGCACAACGATTGTAGCCATAAGCTTACAAATCACTGCTCGAAAAGTAGGGGAGATTGACATGACATCAGGCCTAAAAATGGTTGCATATGCCCACTCCCACTTGCATTTTTGTATGACCAAATTAACACTCGAAAACCCATTTCCATAGATTAAAGGTATTAACCTTCTAGATCCTAAAGGTTGGGTCAAGGGCTACAAAGTAAATAATTAGCTTATCACATCAAATTAATTTGCATTTTTTACCTGATCATCATGCAGTAATAATTTGCTACTTGGTCTATTTTGTACTTAATTTCAGAGCCTTGAAATCACCAAAAGAATTGAAGTAACCAATGCTTAAATTCCTCTTTCTAATGACAATTTAAAGGACTCATTGTCCTTGACTTGTCAATAAGTTTCCTTTCGAGTGCATTTGTTGCTGAAAATGCCATCTTTGTGGGAACAAACCGGAGACTACAAAGACATCTGCTCTCTCTCTCTCTCTCTCTCTCTAGTCTTTATGCTTATGTTGCCCATTGATTCTTTTTTCTTTTCTTTTGTATTAAGTTAGAAATAGGGAGAAGACAAAAAGAAGAAGCAAAGGGTCTTTTTCTGTAACTTTAAGTCTTAGACGATGTAGGGACTTAAGTTTTATCAGTTTCTCACCAAGCATTTACAATGGAAAACGTTTAAAATAGATTATATTGTATAGCTGTTTAATTAATTAAGAAAATTGACATAGTTTTTGTCATATATATTTTACCATTTAAGTTATTGTAAATGGTCAGATAATTTACCATTTTCTGTCTCTATATGTACCAAAAAAGATAAATATTTCCAATTATACCTATCTCAATTTAGTAATTAGCATTAAATAGCTTCAATAGAGGGAGAAATTGACCTAAATGGACATACATATATATAGCATTGATTGCAAATGGAGACTAATTAACAGAAAATCGACTAATTATTTTAAGTAAAAATAGATATTATCGAGATTTGTTTCTATCTTATCTTTTATTTGATATACCGTGTTTATAAGGTTAACAAGTTTCACTTATAAGTGACTCTTAGATGATGGTGATGATGATCCCCTGACTTTGACAGTGCAAACAAAATTAAATGAATTCTTAACATTTTCCATTTTTATAAGCCAATTTTCCATTGTAAGGTCAAATATGAAGGTGTTTATTTTATTTTAATTAAAATTAAAATAATATAAGCAAGTCGATTGGCTTGAACAACCTGCCGGCATTTAAAGTTTTTTAACCTACTGTAGTATGACAATCTCCCATCACCAAACCCTTCCCATAATTGATATGTGATTGTAAAAACAGTGAACTTTGGTACTTGCAATCCTAATCCAAGTAGTTTTGATTTAAACTTTTATGATTAATATATCTAATTAAACTTCTAAGTATATATATCCAAAGAAAGAAAGAGTTTGATTCAAGAGTGATTTGGTTTATTATCTCGTCAGACCAAAAATACCAACACAGTAAAAATCCAACATATGACTGTCAAGTGTCTGAATAATTGTATGAATAAGCAATGATACACCTTTGTTTTCACCAAAATAGATAATGGAAATGATTTATTAAGGTAAATGAAAAAAATAATTTCTCCGATATTTAATTCAATCATAAGTATAAAAAAAATTCAAATAAAATTAGAAAAATAAGTTTAATCTAATGTTGGTCGTGAATAAGATACTGTTTGTTTGAATAGTGAGATTAATATAAAAAGTGAAATTGATAATTTAATAGTAAAATCGTGAGTGATGATAATAAAATTAAAATATTGGTGATGAGACGTGGTTGGAGAAGAAAATGATTATATTTTTTGAAATGTGCCAAATAAGACAGTCAAACAAAGCAAGATATGGGCTTGATATGATCCCGAATTGTAGAGAAAAATGTAGGATCAATGAATTAGGTGAAGAAGAGGCAAATAATGAAGAGTTTTAAAGCATCCACCATTCTCCCATACTGTCTAAACCTACCAAACCCCTTTCAGCCCCAAGTCTTTATTGTACATATATATTTTCAAAGCCGTGCGTGTCTGAATTCCACCTTTCAAACGTTTCAGGAATCTTTCCCTTGATTTTGAGGTGGCTGTCACTGCCACCGCCATCATATCTTGGTTAGTGTCACTTCCATAATTGTAAGGTAAATTTGGTAGGAAAGCAGGTCTACATAGAAACATCCTCGAAATAATTCATTATGGAAAATATGTTTAGGGATTGAAGATCCAAATTAAAAGATATAATCTTATTCTCAATGAGTTTCTATGTAAAAGTTTAAACAAAAAATGGTTTCAATTATTCATGAACAACCTATTAAAAAATAAAAAACAATTGCCACTAAATTTCAGTTGGGAAAACTAAAATTTTTCTTAGGCTTGTGGTAGTTACATAATGCTACCAAAAAGGGTTTTTGGGATTTATTATTGTAAATCCTTCCCTGCTCATAGAACGTATGGGTGTAACTGGATAGTCTTCTTTCACTTATTTCTGGTAAGTACTCTTTGAGTGAGATCTATGAGTGCCTGCCGTGACCTTATTACATTTGCATCATCACTTTCTGGTAGAGATTCAATCACTTGTGCAGCGAGGTTAGCATGCTTCATGGCTAGTTCCTTGGTCCTTTGTATTCCACTACTCTTCCCAAGGAATCCAAGGGCCTGTGTTTATCAGTAATAGATCAACTCAATATTTGGCAAGATAACAGTACAGGCATGATACAATTAATAATACAGTTCCTTAAAGCAAACAGTCAAAAGAGCAATTCTAATTGCTAACAAGCAACTAAAACAATGACAAATCTATAACAATTTTTTTTAAAAGCGTTCAGAGTCCTGAAGTAAGGTGAAAAAACTAGAATGAGCTTAAGCTAAATTTCAGATCTCAAAGCTTTCAGCAAAATTGAACAGTGACAGCTTTGCATTGACATACTGGGTTTTGTGATGAAAAACAAATGCCACCTAGTAGTAACAATTGAAATTTCACAAATTCTGTATATGAGCTTTAAAACAGAATACTATTAGAGATTGCATGCAAAAATGGATCAGGTAAAATAAACTTACTATGTCAACATTTGCAGGGTTTTTGAATCCCTGGTCAACAACTGCATGCAATTCAGGAAATTCTTCCATGGCAAACAAGATAGGAGCTGTTATGATTCCCTGCAAGACAGATATTAAGACAACCAGAAGTATTATCATTTTATATGCATTCAATATGTCCGCATTTCATGCAAAATACAATCTTGTTAATACTCTTAAAGAACCCTTCTTTTCTGCCGATTAACAAGGATGAGTATGTTTATACCAAAATAAAAAAAATTATTTCACAAGGACACCTGTTAGGGCTCACAGAATATTATGCAAGTCTCAGATTCATGAATGAGTTCAAAGAAGCTAAATTGATGAATACATTTCCAAAAACAAAAGTATTGCAGAATGCCACCTATCATGATTTAAATATGGCTTAAATATTCAAGACCCTGAATTGTGGGTAAAAGGCTTGTTCAGGCATCCTGTGGTTTTATCTTTCCATCAACAGTAACAAGTAAACCATTTCCATTTATGAACTTCACCATTTCTTGTTCTTTTTATGAAAAAAATGCAAGCACTGAGATAAGACATTTAGGTAGATTAATTACATGTCGGATATCAGATAAAGAACCCTTTCCAAGGGATGCTGAAGTGCCTGTGAAATCAAGAACATCATCTATCAATTGAAATGCTAATCCCTGGAAAAAAAAAGAAGAGAAAAGAACAGGCAGATGATGAGCTTAAAGACACATAATTCATAGAAATAGGACAATTTAAATACAGCCAGATGGCATGGCATAAAGAGCGCATCAATAGGTATTAAGTTGTTCTAGTGTTCTAGTCTAGAGTACTTGAAAGTCCCTGTCACTTATTACTGAATATCAACATGGCATACCATGATTTTTAAAGCATGCAAGTACCAAACTTCTGCACAAAGCCCCTTTGTGCCTCATGTACCATGTTGTAACTGCAACAGAAATGGTTGAGCCTCATCCATAACTTAAACACCATTCAAATTGTCTTGAGCAACAGAGTATTATCACTTGTACCTTTAAATTATATTTTTGCATCATTTTTCATTGACTACAGCCTGAAACAAGAACAAAAAGAAGATACCCAGGTTCCTTCTAATAATCTTCAATATCCAATATGTAGGGCAACTATATCTCATGTAAATGTTAATTAATTTAGAAAGGAAAGCCTTGGTCAATTGGTTTTGAAGAGTGAGCTGCTATTCCATCCACAAAGTTCTCCACCAGATCTCTGTTGTAACATGCACTATACTCTCAAAAACGACTCCCACTAAAAACTTGAATTTTTCTAGGCAGATACAAGAAACTCTAAGGATTTTTCTTTTTTGGCCAAGAAAAGTTTAAGGAATTTACAAACCAGATTTTTTCCATACTCAAAGGCCAACATCGCAACTTCTGCTGTATGCCCAGCAAGAATGGCAATTGACTTGCAGCTGTTTGATATTAAGGATGCAGTCTTATTGTATGTCTTCTGCATGTAATAATCCATACTGCATTTAAAAAAAATGATACATAGTTAATTAAATATAAAGATCCTAAAATATAAAAAGAAACTGCAATTTTTTCTCCCTTCAGAGAACACCTAGCTGCCTTAGCTGTAACCATTTCCTTTTGTCAACCCCTCTTTCCAAATATAACACTTATTGGACAGATTTATTAGCAGCTGATTGCAAAGTGTGTTTGGTAAAGGCAAAATGTGAGAAGTGTTAATTCACTCCCTTTTTTCTCATTCATTTTTTATCCTTTCCTTTTGTTAGCATCTAGCTTTAATCTTTCTTTTCATTATGTGCTCTGATTTCTTCATGTAAGGGTGGCATTTTTAGACAGGCAGACAACTAAGGATTACGGGCCTGACATGCATTGCTTATCTGGCTTCATATATTCATTCTAATCAGAACACAGAAAGCATTAACAAAGGTCAAAGGGTGAAGTGGAGTGATCAAATCATTCCACTTAATTACTACCTGAAGTAGAATGATCAAATTTCACATGTATTGTGTAGTATCAATGCTCAAGTGGCCATGCTAATCATGAAGCAAAAAGAGATGCAAAATAAAAACAATCATAATAAACAGCCAGTAGAAAAATGCCCAATAGAAACAAAATAAGGTCTAGAATCAAACAGACCTTTAATTTAAGAACAAAGGACAATGTTTTGTTATAGGATTTTACTTATCTACTTTTAAACAGAATGCAAGTTACAGATGAATTACAGAGAAGCAGCAGAGCAGTATACCTAAAACGTTGTTTAGAAGCAGTTGTAAGTTGCATGGTTTCACCTGTAACAAGATTCTCTACCACTGTTGCTATTAAGGTGACAACCTACATAAACCCAAAAAATCACAGCTAATTATTAAATACAACTAATGAATCAGTGTAACACTAGAAAACCAAGATAAGAAAAAGGAACAAGATATGAAGCATCCAGATACAGATTTAGAAAGCATAGGACACGGTTTCAGTCTATCTTTTGTCAATATATAATCACATGTCCTAACTCACCCACAACCATCCACAAGATCAAAAAAGGGGAAAACAAGTACCTCTGTATTTTTTAACGAGGCTAGGGACACACAAGCTCGAGAAAGCAGGAAATCTCCTGCTAATACAGCCAGCTGCATTTTAAACAAACAAAAATTCTTAGAAAGGAAAACTTGGCTACAATCCTCTAGACTTCACTTGCTCCTTGAGACAGATGAAAGATCCATAAACAAATTCATTAACATAAAGTACGAATTTAGTTTTCTAATATACAACCAGAAATAGCAAAGAGAGATATAAAAAAAAAAGGTCTCAAAACAACAATGAGCACTTGTATGCAAAAAATTGCATGAATTGAAGCCTTTTTTTTTTTTTAGGGGGGGGGGAGGGGGGTGGAGGTGGGGAAAGAGAGAGAGAGAGAGAGAGAGAGAGAGAGAGAGAGAGAGAGAGAGGGAGACTTCACAAAATTAAAATCCAATAGAAGAAATTTTTCTGTCAAAAAAAGAAAGAAATAAAAGGAAAGCAAGTAGTTTCATTTTAAGGAAACAAGAAACTAGAGTACCTTATTGCCCATTACAGCATTTAACGAACCAATACCCCGTCTTTTATCTGCATCATCCAAGACATCATCATGAAGGAGGCTTGCCACCTGATCAAAGGGCATGATCACATTAGTCTAGAAGCAACTCTGAAGAAGTTACTTGACATGAAAGCAACTGCAGGGATAAAATTGAGCACACAACACATAAAGTTGAAATAAATATTTAACTGACATGGATCATCTCCGTGATCTCAGCTATACGCTGCTGACTTGTACGTAAGTCAGTTGGCAAGGTATCTCCAACTCCAGCAGGAGGTAGTTCAGGTATACGCACATTCAAAGCTGTTGCCATCAAAAGTAAAACCTACATAGAACAACTACAACAACCATTTTAGAAAGTAACCATAAGCTGAAATAAAACCTGAATGGTTTCAAAATGACAAGCAATGATGTCTAAGTAATACAAGTTTAACATACCCGTAAACAAGCTTAAGAACTTAAAAGAGAAAAATCAAAGCAACAACCAAGTAAAGAAAGGTTTATGGTAAAGTCCCCAAAGCTAAATTACCCTACGTTATTCATATTGTGTAAGGCAAGTTCCAAAAAGAAAATGGGGGATGATTAGAGGCCCTAGGTTACCTAAGTCTCAACTTCAGGGCTGTGATTGAGTACCATATTTAGACAATAACTTTTATCTCAAAGGCCTTTTGGGACCATGCAACTGTTTAGCAAATAAATGTAGAGGCATATCATGTTTATGGCACCCACACAACAAACTTCAATCAAAGGAAAGACAGCAACTTTTAGAAATTAGCATCAAGTCATTACTGCATTACCGTGGGACGAAACCTCTTTCCTTCTGCGCCAATTTTGAAGAAGTACTCAGCAGCTGAAGCAAGATTAGGAACCTATAAGAAATGGATATCCAGCTATCGTCAGAAGATAGTAACATCTTTTCCTTTTGACAGCAGAAAAGGGGAAAACTAATAAAATTTAGTTAAAAGAGAGGAAAAAGAACATTTACATACTTCAGTAACTACCATCGACCGAAGCCTGTTAGCAATAAGTGATAGTTCATCAGCAACAAGTGAAAATGGGTCTAGTCGTTCCTGGAAAATGTCCCACTATCTCAATAGAGTGCTAAACAAAAGCAAGATATAAAAGGACGAATAGGAGAAGAAACAACGTAGTTCTTCCAGGACAGAATTGAAATATGTTAGTAAGAGATTATGCTCAACAACAATTAAAAATAAGAGGATTTTTCTAAATGATGTTAGGCATTTTCTCAACCGTTAGTCCTTTTGGGAATCAAAGTATGAACTTCCTTGGATATACACTCTAGAATGCTTTATAATTTATGATTTCAAAAATGTTTTGATTAGCTTTAAATAGAAAACCAGGATGTGATTAGCTTTGATGCATTTCTTATGTCTAAACAGCAAAGATTACCTGCCCATAGGAGAAAAATTAAATATGAAAATGAATGAAAGCATCTAGGCAGAAGCAGCAGTTAGAATTCCAACCATGATTGAATACCATGCCGGACTTCCATTATTGCTATTGAGCAATCTCCCAAAGACAAGAAATTCACGTTAACAAATGAGAGGACCTTGAGGACCACCACAGGAAAATTTTCCTCTATCTGCCATAACCCAATTCTGTAACATAGGAGCCATATAAGCCCGAAGATTTAACTATTTTAACAACATCAATTTCTCATCTTAGGAAAAACCTACCTCTCATTTAGCAAGAATGCCATTTATAAGAAACTATCCTCTTTGGGTTACACTCTCCCAAAATCAGTAAAAGAGTTCAACCCTGGGACATAACTGAAGTTGGGACACTTATAGTATAGATATGTAAATCTGAATTTCAAAAGACAGTCAACATATAAATGAGACATGCTGATGTGGCTGATCTTTACCCTAGTATCTTGTTCAAATATCATATGGAAAAATTTGAACAACTTCAAATGACCTCAAAAACCAACAATAATTTCCACATATCTTTCATTCATACCTTTTCTTCCATCACTGCAACACCCGAATCTGTATTTGCCATATCGATACCAATAAGATCATTTACAGCAGCTTTTGAACTGAGTAAACAAACACCATGCATGGTTAACAACAAATCAATTCAAACTTACTCCAACAACCCACCCAAAAAAAAAAAAAGAATCCAAATCCGTTGAACCTGAAAGCTCTGCAAATACTGGTCCACCTAATCCCTGATGGTGTCTTACTATTGCTAGACAGCTGCTTAAACAATTAAAGAACAATAAAACGGAAATACTTAATCAATCAAATGAATCATGAAATAACCAAAAGCAAAAAAAAAAAAAAAACAAGGCATTAGCAACATACGCATTTATAGGCAGAGAGAGGTGCGGTGGCGGTGGCAACAGAGCGGTGTCTTAACAAATGGAGAAGAGCTGCCCTTGCCATATCTATGAAACAGTGACTGGATCGGGTCTTCTTTAGGGTTTTTGTGAGCGAAGAAGCAGTTAAACAGGGACCTCAGAGTTTTTTTTTTTTTTTTGGTTCAGGTTCGGCGGTTTTTAACTTGCTGTGAAACCTGTTGACTTTCCTTATTTGTGGGGTCATCGTAGTCTGTCTTTCGTGCTAACCGGTATGCGCAAAGGGGAATAATATTACACACAACAATTTGTAATATTTTATTAATTTTTTAAATTTAATAATATATTCATTTCAGAGGGAACCAATTCCTTCACCTCGGGGAAATTACACAAAGATTCAGACCCTTATAAAGAAAGAGAAACAGATCAGAATCATCGCAACAAAAAACTGTAGCAACCCTCTGTACATTCATAACAGATATCCTGATCTCCCATAGAGGTTCCAGTGACCAGCATAAGCGTCACACTCCCCTTGCTTCATTAACATACACCTTGCAAAGCTTAACAACTCCCATACCCAAAATAAAAACATTCATCTGATCAACATGATTCATTCCCCCTACCTGTACATGCATTACATAACTAATTACAAAAATCATCATTACAAACACACAACCAATTCCTGCTTCATGTTCAAACCTGTTCGACATGGTTCTAACCCAGCAGTCACAATTTCTCAACATAAAAGCCCCACAATTATAGCTTCTCATACCTTCTCTCTTTATCCGCTTTTGAGTTCCAGACTTACCTTCCATCAGAACACCCAAGAAAAAGAACAAAACACGATTATTCCAGGACATTGATGAGCTCCTCTGTGCGTTGGAACCCTGCTTTACAAGTCTATCGGCAAGTTGGTTATTCTGTCTGTAAATGTGTTTGATTTCCCAGCTCTTGACATCCATTTTTAGCCTGTCTATATGTAAGATCCACTTTCTCAATCTCCATGGTCCATCGGACGGCAGGTTTACCCACTCCACAGCATTGCAAGAGTCACTCTCGATGACCAGTGAATGAGTTTGACCCAATTTTGAGGCAATGAAAAGGATGAAGGCCTCTAATAGCTCTTGTGTTTCTGCCAGGCTTACATCACCCATCCTATGGACTTTGAAAATATAATTTAAACGTGCCCATTATCATCCCTTGTGATTCCCCTATCTCTGCCTCTCCAGGACTCCCTTTGGTCCACAACCCTGTTCTTTTTTTTTCCTTCAAAGCCCCCCAAAGTGATGCATTTCGGTAAATGTCGAGGACTACCTCATAGCTGTTGGCTTCCCACACTTGATTCATATCCCATTTGACTCCTTTCTAGATAACCTCATTTCTTTGCGGGCATATCGACCATGAGACTGCATAAAAAGCCATTTTTGAGATCTGTCCTTCTCCTCCCCTAGTGACCACTGTATTCCACATGTTAAAGAACTCTTTAACCCTATTCGACACCGCCCAAACTACTCCTCACTCCTCAGCATTTTGTTCAAACTTCCCATACCTCTTCACAATGAAGGAACAAGTGATTAACCATTTCCCTGTCCTTTTTCCACAGTACACAACCAGCTGTCTCATAGCTTAGCAACCCTCTTCTCGTAAGTTCAAATTTGACAGCCACCTTTTCGTGTGGGAGTTGCCAACAAAACACCTCAATTCAATGGGAGGCAAGGTTGGACCATGTCATTTTCTACACGTTCTCCTTGCTGCTTCCTTGAAGAAGATCTTGTTTGCAAAAGGAGCCAACACTATATTGTCCTGTGGCTGACCCTTTCCATGCAAGCGTATCCTCCATCTCTTTATTCAAATGATATTCCTCGATTGTTTCTTTAAATTGATTCTATTGCTCCTCCCACCCAAACGGTTGTCGCCTCAAACTCACATCTTATACTTATCTCTCCCCCTCCCAGAGTCTTGAATGTGCCCATCCTTGTTGCTTGATAATGCATAAATCCTTGAGAATCTCTTCTTTAAAATCTGTCTTTCCGTCCATTTGACATTCCAAACCACCAACCGTACTTTTGAATTTTCCTACAAAGATTAGAAGCATCTAAAGGTTTTAAAATGATTTTTTCACACCTAGAGTACCTCCTATTGATATTAGCCTCGAATAGAATATTGGTGGGTTCCTTTTTATTTTCTCCACTATAACTTCTCTTACCGAACTCTCTCTCCCATATCTCTCAAGCTATTTATTTAAGAGAGCTCTATTTTTAAGCTTAAGATTCACAATGCTTAATCCCCCATTTTCTTTGTAGTTACACACTTTATCCCATCTTACATTATGAATCTTATATTGTCTTCACTTCCACACCATCAAAATTTTCTTTCAATTTTTTCAAGTTCCTTTGTGACTCCTTTGGATATTTGAAAAATAGTATGAAAAAGATAAGGAGACTACCAAGGATTGACCTTAAAAGTGTCACTCTATCACATATTGATAAGTGTTAGTTAAAATTCTACTACGCAAGTATACGTATTGAATAGATAGTATATAAGCAAGCAGAGTATCGATCCTATAAAGAATTGATCTAAAATTTTACTAAGTATTAAAATTAGAACAAATTAATCTTATCCAAACTAACAAGAAAAATCAAAATAATAATAACTTGAGCAAATATCAAATCAAACAAGCTTAAGATTAGAATATCCTCACACTTCATCTAAATCTTACCTCTCTTCCTTAACTTATTTTCATGGGTTGAATTGCTAACCTAAAGTCCTAAATTATTTATAAAGATCTTCCGACTCATCTTATAAAAATATCTATTTTAACCAAAACACTATATCTCTATGTGAATTGAAATTAAAACAGACTCATTAAGTTCAGGCTCTAATCTGGCTACATATGACCTATAGGTATATTCCTATCTTATACGTAAATTAATTAATATGATCATATGTTATCCAAATTTTAGTTTACACTAAACTCCCTTTCCCAAGTTTGTTTAGATTCCTAAATCAATTTAATTAGTGGCAAAACAATTAAAAGCATTAAGAACAAATTGGAATAAACAATTCAAATCCCATTAAAGATAAGCAAGAAATAGATTAAAAATTCAAATTACATATGAGTTCAATTGTAATCCTAAAAGAAGAAAATTAGCTACTTATGATCGCAAAGACAAATAACATTGTGTATAATTCAATCATTGAGAGTAACAAGAAAAATAAAAGTCAAGGAAAAAAAACAAAACAAATATTTCCCGCCTTGATTTCCAAGTTTCAGCCTCAACTTCTAGATTCTTGAATCTCTCAAAAGTTGTCTATCTTAGAGTTCTTAAAATATCCTATTTATACTAATAGACTTAACCTATAGTTCCTCAAGTTGACCTATGGTTTAATTGAGCTTAAAAGTGTAATGAGAGGCCCAAAAAATCAATTTTCAGTCTTTACAAATTTTCATTCCCGACACAATACGTCCAGCCATTTTTCGACACGATTTTCTCTATCTTCGAGGCAAAATTGGGTAAAGTGATCTCATGAGAGTTGTAGCTCTATCTTTTAGCTTTTCAATGGTCTAAGAATCACATCATTTGGGGTTCTGTAACGCGAGTTATAGCCAAAACACTGAAGTATATGCAAACAGACTTTTAGGTCTTTTAACACCTTACTTTCCAAAATTAAACCCAATTCCTTTAGTTCCTATGAAAAATATAAAAACTAAAAAATAATAACCAAATTAAAAGAAATAATATAAAATTAAAATAACCCAAAAATAAACTAATTATAAAACAACTAAAAATAAGTAAATTATAATTGAAAATTGAGAACTGAGTTAATATTTAATAACAAAATTGGACTAAAGTAATTCTATAAAATAGAATTATCAATAAGGTTTTTGCTTTCCACCCGACCAATCGAATTTTCAAATTTTTCAATGGTAAATCTCCACATTTACATCGAGCCTTAATCCCCCCCCCCCCAAACGGCATACCAAAATAGACCATGGAAAGTTATCCCATTCTACAAGCAATTCTCTCTGTTCCTTCCCTAACCATTTGGTAATGCACCCCCACACCTGTTAAATTGCTTTTGTGAAAGTTAATTTTCAATCTTGAAATGACTTGGAAACATCTTAAAATTTGTTTAACATTGCCAAGTCCTCAGATCTTCGATTTGTAGAAAATTATGGTGTCATTGGTGAACTGCAAGTAAGATATCTCAAGCCCATTAGTACCATGTGCTAGAAGTTTCGAGACAATTTTGTGGAGACTCCACACTAGACTTATCAATCTATACTCAAAAATACCCATTGGGTTTAAAACCTTTAGAATAAGGGTAATAAAGGAATTAGTTGCACCTTTCTCAAGCTTTCTTTCCTTGAAAATCATTTGCATGCATCTCATAACTTCTTCTTTAACCATACCCACTGATTTTTAAAGAAGCCAAGATTATACCCATCGGGCCCGAGAACCTTGTTGCCATCACAACTACATATTGTCTCCCAAACCTCCTCTTCCATTATTTTCTTCTCGAAAAAAGTAACTACCTCATCACTCAATTTTTTAAAAAGGCTACCTAAGCTTTGTACTTCCAAAACCTCCCCTTCTTATAAAAATCAGCATAATATCCTACAACAGCCTCCTTAATACCATCCAAATCCATAATGACTCTCTTCTATATGTTCAACTGATGGATGAAATCATTCCTCCTCCTAGCCAAAGCTATCGCATGGAAATGTTTGGTATTCAAATATTGTCAACAACCCATTTGGTCCTAGATTTCTACTGTCATTCTCTCTTTGTAACCTTATACATTTCCCATATATCAACTTTTTTACTAACCACTTCTTAACTAAGTCCCAAGCCTCCTTCCCCGTTTTGAGTTCTCTCATTTGGACTATGAATCTCTATTTCTAGCTTGCTTATCCTTTCCTGAACGTTACCAAAACCCTTTTCTGCCATCCTTTTAACACAAATTTTAGTCCTTTTAATTTTTCCCATAAGCCCTTATTTCTCATATTCCCAATTCCTTCCCCATCCCAATAATTTTTCACTATTAAATGAAAGCTTTTATCCTCCATCCAGTAATCCAAGAACTTAAATGGCTTAGGACCAATACACTTTCCCCCTCCTAATAGAATTGGGTTGTGATCTGAGATCGATTATGGCATATATTTTTGGATCATCTCATGGTCAACTTCCAAAAATTTCGACATCAACAAGGAACCTATCAAGGTGACTGAAAGCTAGTTCCTCCTTATTATTATACTAGGTGAAATTCCCACCAATCGTTGATAATTCCACCAACCCTCATTAATAAACTTATCAAATTTTACAGCAATTTTCCCTATGTTTCCCCTTTCAATTCTTTCTTCCTCTATTCTTACCACATTGAAGTCTCCCTCTAAAACCCATATAGCTTTAGATCTCCCAATAATATGCTTTATTTCTTCCCACACTATACTCCTCTCCTCTTCATCATTTAACGCATATATATTACTAAATCCATATCTAATGTTATCTCTTTTCAATATCGCTACTAACATGATGAAATTCCAATGAACTATACTCTCATCGTATTAAAAGAAACAATTCTGCCAAACACTTATTAAACCCCCCAACCTTCTTTCAAACCCCACTACTTTACCATGTACACACTTTCTTAGCCACAACCTTTCAGGCAGTCCATCATGCAATCATGCACATTTTTTAGCTTTGTTTTTTAATAAAGACCATATTTGGCTTAGCTCCATTGATCTGTCGTCTCAAAGTTCTGTTTCTCTCCCTTTGCCTCATCCCTTTTATATTCTAGGTTAATAAAATTATAAAAATAATTATGCTTATCTCATCATTTCATTACCTTCAACTTCCTCCATGTCTCTACCGTATGCCTCCTGCAGCTTCCAAATCCACAAACACCTTGAGAACTTCCTCTTTTTATACTCTTAATTCTAGCCCAAGGCTACTACTTATGTCCATTATGGTTATTTCCTCCCACCACATTGCTTTGTTCTTTAGTTTAGTCTCAGAGTAAATTCCATTAGTCCCTTTTTATCCCTTCTACTCAGAGTTACCTTCTTTGCTTTCCTTTAAAACTCTTCTATTTTTCTTTTTCGTCTTCAATTTTCTCCTCTATCGCCTATCTTCAACTGCTTTGACCACTTATTTAGTTTCCATATTGTTATTCCTCATCCTATTATCACTACTTTGCTTAGTTCATCTTTGGTTCCCTTCTTGAACTTCTTCTACTATTTCTTATTCTTTCTTAATTTTTTTGACCTTTACTCTACCTCAACTTTCATTTTTCTCGCCTTGATCAGTCTTCCTCCTTGTTATGGAGTTCTTGATTTATATTTTTTTACTTTCCTTTCTTTTTTTGTTTTTCCCTCTTGATCAAGTTCTTTAATACCAAATCTCTTAATATTGTCAACCCCAGATCTTTTAGTCTACTTTTCAAGGCAATCCCACCTTTATTTCTCATTTCTTCCATGTACCACTTTCCCTCATATTCAATCAATAATAAAGTCTCCTTGTTATTTAGCCATGATTCTCCTGCCTTCTTTCCTTATCTCTTCCCGTTACTCTAATAATATCCTCACTTTTTATCTCATGTGTCCTCACTCAGCCTCCTCCAACCCAATGCCCTTTATACTTTTTTTTTGTTGTTGTTGTTTTCTCTTATCTCATCACTAAACCATTCACCTAAGCTTCCTCTTTTCTTATTTTCATTTAGAACTAGACCCATTTGTCTTGGCTCACTTTCACAACTAGCCCATTCCGTGCCTAGTTTCTCTTGACTAACTTCAGAATCAATATTTTCTTGGCTCATTACCCCACATTTCCTTCTGATGGCCTTTGTTCCTTCATTTGGCCCTTTCTCCTAGACTTAGAACACCTGAAGTAGGTTTCACTCTCCTTTGGGCTATGAGAACTCCTTTTGTACAAGTCCCAACATTTTGATCCATACTTGTCTTTTTCAGTAATTTTGAATTTCCCTCTTTAGGTTCCATCTCTCCTTTCCATTGCCTTTCCTTGGGATCTCCCCCACTCCCTTAGGATACGGGCCTAATATCTCCCTTCCACCACTCTATCCCTCTCTACTTTTTCTACCTTTCTCATTTTTAGTTTTATCTTAACCATTTGTGTTCTGACATGATCCATATCAGTTTCATCGACAGTTCCCCATTCTTCTTTCTCACCCTCTTTTGAGCTCCCTTGACTCATCGAGCATGAGGATTCTAGAGTAACTTTTCACCATTTAACTTCCCTTTGCGATATCACCCTATCCAGATCAGACGACACTGTCCCTAAGACTATAATCTTCAACATTATTTTCTTCCCATTGATAATTATCTGTGGGCAAGCCACCACTCTCCTCCTACTCGACACCTCTACTCTAATAAACGCATGATCAAACCTACTCATATTCTTTATAATGTTATCAACACCCAAAATTCTCCCTCAACTCTCACTTAAAGCTTTGAAGATTTTCCTATTCCACAAATGAGTTGGTAGTTCTTCAATCTTGTTCCACACTTTATACTTTCTCTCATCATAATCTAGGCTATATGGTTTGATGATAACAAATCAGGTTTCAAAGATTTCCATGTATTGCTTAAGTAAAACCTCCATATCTTCCCTGGTCTCAAAAGTGACGATAACATTGAGCATTCCCTCTAATTTTATGTGGGTTGTGACACCCTTGCTGAACGGAAAGCTTTGAATGACTTTGCAACTTAGTGGTTCCCTCAACTCACTAGTTGTATTCCTTTTTAGCCATTCAATATCATGTTCCTTTATACCCGCACTTATCCCTTCCACCCCCTTTGCTTCCTACTTAATTTCTAGTTTAGATTCTCTGTTCTCTGTTTTCCCGTTCTCTTTTATCACCATATTTTCCCCCCCTACTCTTGACCACTTCTTCGTATGACCTCTGCCATGCTCCTAACTTTTCACCCATCTCTAAGCCCTTAGATCTCATATTCCTTTCACCATTAAGTTCCCTGACTTATCAACTTCCTTGATATACAGAAACCTTTCGCCCACCATCATATTTTATCCTAGTTAAATTGCTTTGTTGAGATCTTCTTGATACCAATATCTTATGAAGGCAAACCATGTAGTTTGGTCTTTGTTATGCTTCGGGATGAAAAGATCAACAACTCCAAACTAGTCAAAAAAAACTTTTAAGCTCCCTCTATAGCACTCTTGTGTTGATGTTGTCAACAAGGTCGAAAAGACATTTTTTCTTCATCTATCCAGATCCTTGTTCACTCTCCCATTGCCTTTGTTCTCTTGTAACCTTAGTTCCCTTGCCCTTTTCCCTAGCCCTACCCCTTTACGATCCTTTCGCCAATCTTTTTGTTGGATTCACACCCTAATTCTCTCTCTATCTCTCTCACTCTCTCTCTCATTTTTTTTAGAGAAAATTGTAAGAAATAACCCTCTTCATAAGCCTAATTCAAAAATATCCTTCATTCTAATTTTAACTATTTTTAGCCAATTTTTAATATGACTTGACAATAATGCTCTTTAAACAATTTCAAACAAATTAAAATGATTTCAGTTTTTTTTATCCCATCATTTAGACAAAAATTTCAAAATTAAATATCAATTTCTCTCGTTTGCCAAATACTGTCTATCTTACCATCTAGCTCTTTCTCATCATCTCAAAGAACAGAGATAACATCAAGGTATGTGTTTTAGGTTTTGGGGTTTATTGGTTTATATTCATAGAACCCTAAAGTTGAGTGGTTGAAATTGATTAGACTTATCTGTTAATAAGAACACTATATGACTTTGACAATTTAAACCTAGCTACGAACAGGCAAATCAATTAGTTATTAGGTATTGCATTACTAGTTTTAAGGCATTAGTTCACTGGTTTTTAAGTTTTGTGAGACAGATTTTTAGGTATTACGTTACTTAATCATTGCATCTATGGTTTTTAGGCATTGTGTGATTAATTTTAGGCATTACGTGATTGATTTTAGATATTAAGTGACTAGGTTATAGGCATTGCGTGACTGATTTTTAGGCAATGCCTAAAAACTAATCACGCAATGCCTATCAACTAGTCACGTAATATCATATCAACCAGTCATGTAATGTCATATCAACCAATCATACAATACCTAAAAATCAGCCACGCAATACCTAAAAATCGGTCAAGTAATACCCAAAAATCAGTTACGCAATGCCTTAAAACCAACTAAACTACTGAATTTCATTTAATAAAATCAACAACTTCAAACAACACACCATATTTTATTTAACAACATAATCAACAAATATACCTACTTAACGAAGAATGCTCAAAATTTAAAATTATTAAATTTTAAACTATACAATTAACTATAATTCTTCTTCATTCCCACCCATACTAAGATTCAATATTTGCTTTATTTGCCAAGTAACTATTCGTCCCTAATGTCCTCCTATTGTTGCCAACTTCACGCTTCTTTTGTACAAAAAGGGATTCATCCATCTAACATTAGCAATTCAAGCAAAAGCAAAAGCTAGTTGACCTCAGCATAACTCAAAATCAAGCCTCCCAATAAGTTTTCTCATGGCTACATTTTCCTCTTTTCTTTTCGTTTCCCATATTTTTTGCTTTATAACTCACTCTTGAATTGCAAATGTTAAGAATTTGACATTATTTTTTTAAAATTTTTAAAAAAAGTCAAGTAAACTTTTATTTTTTTATTATATTCAATCAAATTCTTATACTTTTATTTCAAATTAAAAAGTTTTTATAACTAATTATTAATTAATTAAAATATCACTTGTCATTTTATATTCACATGATACTAATATGATGCTGATATGAAAGGTGAAAAATATCACATGATCATGTTATGATGCCACATCAACATGCCATGTTAATATCACATGGTATAAAATGATAAGTAACATTTTGACTAAGCCAACCATTAATCATAAAAGTTTATTTGGCTTAAAATAAAAGTATAATGACTTATTTGATTCAAATTAAAAATATAAAGATTTAATTGAACGCGATAAAAAATAAAAATTTATTTAACTTTTTTTGAATAGTTTAAGAATTTTTTTAGATATTTTGTCTAAGAATTTTGTATACCGTTCTAATCAATAATATATTCAAATTCAAAGAATAACATAGGATTTGTTAGAATATTTCTTTCTTTCTTAGTCTTGATTCAAAATAAATTAAAGTATATGCTTGTTCTTAGTTTCTTACCCACCAAACAAAGCTTTCCAGCCTATCCCTCCCCTCTTCCAATGAAACAATAAACAATTTAATCCAAGGAGTGAAAGACATTACTGTCCTCATCAATTGTAGCATCGTTGGTACCACAGCTGTTATTCCTTCGGAGGAATTTATGTTGTTAAGAACAATGTTTATGATTGTCATTAGTGAAACTACTAGTACTATAATATTAAAAAACAAAAGTAAATCACACCATTAATAAAAATTTTTGAAGCATTTTGAATTTGCAAAACTAAATTAAAATTTATCACTCTAACTAAAAAAAAGGGTAATTATACTTAATTATGCCAAAAGATTTTAGATTCAAATGAATACCATAATTGGTAAATATTTAAACTTTTAATTGCCATGTCTAGCCCATTAACACACATGCACTGCACATGGGAATTTCTTTTTTTTTTTTGGGTTTTTGATGAATCATAATATTATTTATTGTTTTTTGTTCTTTTTGGGAAGAAATAGGCTGTCTATTTTAACTTTTTCTAAAAGGGGCTTGACCCGCCCAAATGCAATACACCGATTTTGTTGTCACTTACCAAGAGACGCAAAGAAGAACCAAAGCATTGCGTAAGCTCATAAAAAGAAACCTTCATTAAATTTTTCTTTCTTTTTTTTTCCTTTCCATTATATCCAACGGTCCAAAACCCACTTTAACCTACCATCTCTTAATCCAAACCGTTACGATACTAAGTTTTTCAACACATTTTTTATGTGTCCCCCTCCATCTTTGTCCTTTAATTAATCCCCATTGTTTTGTTGATGAATCTTGTGTTGCATTTTCAGGTTCTTTTAAACTCTTCTCTTCTCTTCTCTCTCTCTTTTCTTAAGAGAGACACCTCCATTTCTGCATTTAATCATCTTTGTTAATGGTAATGCCATCATAATTAGATTCCTTTTTCACAAAAGAAACTGCCCATTCCTTTTTTTTTTCTTTTTGATCGACTGATCAGTAGTTTTGGTTTTTCTTTGGACTCCAAACCAGGAAGAAATGAAGGTACCGCCATGGCTTGAATCATTGTTATCGTCTGCATTCTTCACCATCTGCCCAAGACATAGAGACACACCGCGAAACGAATGTAATATGTATTGCCTGGATTGCATGAATGATGCATTTTGCTTCTATTGCCGATCCTCAAGACACAAAGATCATCTCGTAATTCAGGTGCATATATATAATTCTATTTTCATAAAAATTTTGTCATTATTGTATATTTTCCAAAGTGAAATTTGTCTAAAACGGGATTAATGCAGATCAGGCGGTCATCATACCATGATGTTGTCAGAGTGGCTGAAATCCAAAAGGTTTTGGATATAAGTGGAGTGCAAACTTATGTGATAAACAGTGCAAGAGTTCTTTTCCTAAATGAGAGACCCCTGCCCAAGAGTAGTAGCAGTAGCAGCAAAGGGGTCTCTCATTTGTGTGAAATATGTAGCAGAAGTCTTTTGGATCCCTTTCGTTTCTGTTCTTTGGGATGTAAGGTTAGTTGTCAGTTTTTTCTCTTCATTTTCCCTTCAAATATCTGCTAAAACTTTTTCCATCTGCATCACACTGTTACCCTATTGTATATTGGATAAAAGAACATCATTCCATTGCTATGATACTTGATTTATGATTGACAGAGCCAAAACTCACACCTAACTTGTTAGTAATTTTGATTGTTCAATGGATTATTTTTTCATTATCATTTCTAAATTATTTCAATGATAATGAAATCATCGTCTAAAGATTCGATTTCAAATTTCAAAATAGTTAAAAGTTTAACAGTCATTTGATTAATATGTTATTAGTCAAAATTATCCATTTAATCATCTTGGGTCTTTCGTTTTTTATTATGTCAAGTTATGGCTTTTCTAGGTAAAGGATTGTTTGAAAACGAAGTTGAATTCTGTTTATACCACTATTAAAAGCTTGTAGGAACAAGGAATAACGGGGACACGAGCTTTCTTTTAAGCAACAAGGATGAGGAAGAAGTAACGATACGAAGAAGAGAAGGAATTGCGCCGAATAGGTTGCCATCAAAAGAAGAAGAAGAATTGCGTGAAGGAAGCCCACAAGAAATGTACAGAGGCACGCCTAATCCAGCTCATTCTAATTCAAGGAGAAGAAAAGGCATCCCTCATAGGGCACCTTTGGGGTCCTAATAAACTTCGGCTTTAAGGCCTTTTAATCCTTTGCAATACGATTTATCCAGCTCATTCCTCACATGGGCGGTCAATGCCCTAAAACAAGAGGGCATTTAAAAGCGTTTTATATGTATATTTAATCGATTATTATAAAGATCCTTCGAATAGTTATAGAATTAATTAGTTAGGATATGTCACAGGCATTAAAATTTATCATACCAACGTATATAAATTAATCCACAAGTTTAATAATAATCATTTTATTATAACATTGACAAATGTGCCGTAAATTTTAATTACATGTTGTATTTTAATTTGTTGACTTGATAACGGAAATGATAAAGACATCTCTGTAATAATTTCTCCTACTGTACAATACAAGAGCTTTAAACAAAGATTAGGTATAAGTTACACTTAGGGGTTGGGGAAGGAGGGGGGCTGACTTAGGGCTCAATAATGGTGCATTAATGCTTGGATACATGCTAGGTGTAAATGTTACGTATACACGCATGAACGGTTTTTATATAAAGCAAAAACAGCTCAGCTTTTGCTTAATGGTTTGGTGTAATGAAGCGTTGCACAACATAGGAGGCTAAAGGACAAATTTTTTCACGAAAATTATTTATAACATGGCTTTTGGGGAAAATTATTCCTATTACCTACCTTGGTATGCTCTCCATAAATTTGCTTGTGTCCAAGCTTTTGGACAGAGAATTGTAAATTGTATAATAAAAGATGCATATTACTTAAACTTAATTTTCGATCGTGAATAATATAGTGGTTTGATAATTAGAGATGAGTACGATCAGTTACGAATTATTTTGTACAAATAGGTTTAGATCGATATTAGGGTGACTATGACTTAATGGGTGATTCATAATTTAATTTTTTTTTTTAAGAGTGACACTTTTAAAATGGTCCATGATCTTAAATAATTACTCATCCATTCCTAATTGAAAGACTAGATCATAACATTAATTGGATATTATTTAAGCACATTCTAAAAAGATGTACATAAATCATCCAACTAACTTTTTTGTTAATTTATTTTTGCGTATTGTAAGTCAATGAATATGTACCCTACAATTTTTGAATGGAAAACTTTTTTCAATTTCACATTACAGTTGAATAAATTTATCAGTTGTTTGTACTTTGCAATGTGGATGTTTGACTTTTTTAAAACAATTTATAATCACAAAGTGCCACGTCATTAATAAATAATAAAATAGAACTATTTAAAGTCTTGAAAATAAATACGAAAATTTTGTTTTTTGTACAATTAAATGAAAAAAAATAATTCTCATGTTCTTTCTAAACTCTCTTAAAAATTCCCCTCAAATCCCTCACTTGTTCCCCTTAAACAAAGGCATTAAAATCAAAATAAAGCCTCTTTACCTTTGACCTATTTGTAAGAACATATGCAAAAATTTTATTTTTTCTTTATGGGTAAAAAAAATTTTAAATTATAAACTAACAAAAAAAATCTTAACACTAAACTTCCTAATATTAACTTTCTTGAAATCAACCTTCCAAAATCTTCTTTGTTCGATATATTATCAACCCAAACTTAACAGGAAAAAAAGGTGTTGTTAGCAATAACCAGGTCTGTGAGCACGAAATGAAGAAGAAAGAAATTGCAAAGTTAGATATCCATCACTCTTACTTTATACCATTCCCACGCAGTACCGCCGGCCTTGCTTTCCTCTCTCTTTCTCTTTCAACACTCTAGAAAAAATTTTCAGAAATAAAAAAAAAAAAAAAAAAGCTGTCTCCAACATTGGATAGACATGTTTCATTTTTTATTATATTTATGAAATTTTAATTAAATATTATATCTTATCTCTCCCTTTGTCTCTTTCTGAGGGAGATCTCTAACCCCCCACTTCTGTCCTCTCCTCCAAATTCTCATTGTTTTCTGTTCAATTTATCCTCCTTAGTTTCTTCTGTTCTTCTCTTTCCAAATCCTCCTTTTGTTTTTTTTAAAGGAAAAAGGAAAAGAAAGGAAAGGTGCAGGTCCAATTGTTTCTTTGTTCTTCCCCAATTGGAAAAACGAATAATTGAGGTGTTTTCTTTATTTTTGTTTTTCTTTATAACAATAAAAAGAGAATGATTGATCAGAGAAAATGTGATAATCAAGCGCAACCTCCAATTCCAAATGCCAAGTCTCAAGAACAAAAAGGAAGTTTGAGAGAAGATTTTAAAAGAGTTTAAAGAAAACAGTGAAAAATAGAAAAAAAATTATATTTATTTTCAAAGTTCTTTTTTTATTCATTAAAGATATGACACTTTGTGCTGATTGATCATGTATAGAAATTATACACTATCAATGTATTAAATATAAATTTATTTTTTAATTATATTCACAAATTTAGTATATTGTTTAATTGTAATTTACATTTAAGATATTAATTTTTTTTTAATGATATATTAAAATTTTATAAAATTTATGACCGACTCTAAATTGCAATATTGAAGTGTACAAGATTGGTCCTAAAGTGGATTTTAAAGGGTCATGGATTGATCCAAGATCCAAAATTTTTAAGATCGACTCTATATGAATGGTTTGCAATCCCAACTTCAAAACCGTCTATCTAGATCATGCTTAATCCTATTGACTTATATGCATAAATTAATTAGGCATACATTTACACTAGATTAAGTTGTTAAAAAGTTCAAATTATGGTGGGCTAGGAATAATATTCTAATAATAATTACTAATTTTATTCAAAATTTATTACTAACCCTTTCTCCAAATAATTAATTATAAAGAAAGTTAGATCAATCAAAGGAAAATGAGAGACACCTTATATAATAGTACAGTATATTAAAACCCATTAATGTATCTCCATTTATTTAAACTTACTCTATTTATGGACAATAATTAGAACAATATCTTTAAAAACATTTTAAACAATATATCCTTTAATAATGCTTAAAAAACAAAAAAAATATTGCACAGATGAATTTACATCAATTTTAAGATTATCTTATGATTTGATAGATGATTCGTAATTCAATATTTTTAAAAACAACACTTTTAAAATGACCCATGATCCTCAATAATTATTCACCCATTCTTAACTAAAGGACTGGATCATAAGCCTGATTTTTGAACTGATTCTAAATTATTTATGCATTTTTTTAAAAAAATATACATAGACTATCTTTTTACCATTTTTATTAATGTGTTTTTACTTATTCGTAAGTCAATGAATATGTGCACTACAATGTTTGAATTGGAATACTTGTTACAATTTCACATCATTGTTAAATAAACTTATTGGATGTTTGTACTTTGTGATGGGAATGTTTGATTTTTTTTTTATTTATGAATTTAGTATTCTATTCTATTGTAATTTACATTTATGATGTCAGAATTTTCTTAATATATTAAAAAATTATAAATTTTAAGATCAATCTTAGATCACAACGAACCATAAGATTAATCCTAAAGTGGATCCTAAACGATCATGAATTGATATAAGATTTAAAATTTTAAGACCAACTCTATACGGATGGTTTGCAATTATCAAAATCGTCCATCTAGATCATGCTTAATTTTATTGACAATAATAACAGGCTAATACAAATTAATTAATTAGGCATACATATGCGCTAGATTAAGTTGATAAAAAGATCAGAATATGGTGGGTCAGGAATAATATTCTAATAATAATTACTAATATTGTCCAAAATAAACTAAAAATTTAATTCTAACCCTTTCACCAAACAATTTAACTATTATAAAGAAAGTTAGATCATGAAGGAAAATGAGAGACACCTTATACAATGGTATAGTATATTAAAAAATATTAATCTATATATATCCATTTATTGAAACGTAATATGTTTATTGACAATTAATAATTTAAACAATATCTTTAAAACCACTTAATCAATGTATCCTTCAATAATGCTTAAAAGACAAAACTCAAACCAAACGTTAGTGTAATTAATTAAGTGCTACTTCAAGTTCCAAATTGCTAGATGAACAAGGTGAAAACAATATCAACAAATGAAGGCTTCCTACTATATGAATTACTCATAATCTTATATGAACTATATTTATATGAAAGGTGAGCATGGTCCGGGTAATCTTAAAGTTTGGGATCCGAATCATTCATGTAAGATCGGTTCTAAAATTTTTTTATCGTGATCACTCTAACTAAGGTCGAATCTAAATCTTATAATTTTTTTAAAATTATAATTAAATAAATAATATTTCATCATCATAAATATAAATCACAATTAATAGTATATCAAATTCATGAACACTACAAAAAAAGCTATACATCTTCATTAGAATTCATTTATTGTTAAGTTGTATTCCTTATAAAATTTTAAGTTTTATTTTGTATTGTTGGCAAATATTTTTATTCATTCATTTATTGTTTTATTTGATACAAATCTTCTAAATAACTCTTTAATTTAATTATCAAGTTTTTCAAAGCAAAACATCTTTTATGGTTTAACTCTTACAGTTTATAAATATTTAACATATTTTATAGAAGTGAGTAAAATTAGATTAGACCAAATACTCAACTAAATCAAATGCGATTTAAGTAAAATAGTTTGATCTAATTAATTCATTGGATCTATTGGTCTAAAAAGTTTGGTCTAATTGATTTATTTGGTAAATTTTTAATTTTAAAATATTTAGATTGAACCTACCAAAAGATCAAATTAATTATTTATATGAATATATATTATTTTTAAATTTATATAAAATATATATTTTTGTTATTAATTTTTATTTTATATTTTATAATTACAGATAAAATTTATAAATTTGAATATTATAATTTATAAAAAATATTTGATTCTTTTGATTCAAAACTTAATCAACCGAACTAATTTGATATTTAGTTAATTTTGTCTTACTTTATGTTTGATTGTTATGGTCGATTTTTTAAAAATATTTGATCTATTGATATTTAAGTATGATGGATCAAACTGATCAAAAATTCTATCAGATGTGGTGTAGAACCCATCATTTACACCATCCAATAATCTTCTGCCACATCAGTTATTTTCATATGTAAATACTAAATTATAACATACCAGATTACACCCTCTTCAAGTGTAATTTCTGTTATGATGTGAAAATGGAGATAAGCAGATTCAAGGTGGCCGTTGAAGTTAGGATGCGTAGAAAGTTGTGCAGAGAGAGTGAATGATCGGATTGACGCAGATGTGGCTGCAGTAGTTGTCAGGGGTGATTCCATTGAAGATATCGGTGCCGGTGAAGTTTGGCTGTTATGGTCAAGCAAAAGTAAAAAAATCAAGTGTTACCCAGCTTACAACTGAAAAAACAAAATTTTAAGATTATCTAACGTGTCAAAATATAAATGGATGGTGTAGGTTATAACTTCTCGAATAAAATTTATAGTAATAATTAGTTCAAAATAAAATTACGGATCACTTTAAAAATACCTATTTTAAAAACATTGAAATTATTTATCACTCATTAAATCACAAGATCACCTTAAAATCACTATAAATTCATTAATTAAAAAACAATTTATAAATAATCCTAAAACGTAACTCATCCTAATTTATGTTATTATATTTTTTTTAGAATTATCTAGTTTAACAAGATGAATAAATACAAATTTATTATTATTATTATTATTACATTCACGGGATCCATGGCCACTTCCTCATAATATTGAATCGTCTTTTAAGTTTTTTTTTTGTTTTTTAATTATGTAGTAATTTTTTTATTGTTTTTCTTTATGTATATAATGTATATTTTAAATAGAGACCAAAATTGGATAGAGAAGATTTAGACACCCTAAAATTATGTATTCCAACCGCACCCCAATCCAAGGTACTTAATTATTTTTAATTCTCATCCCCTCTCATACGCCAAGTATATATATATATATATTCTATTTTCAATATGAAATTACACATCAAATTTATTTAATTATTTAAATCATTGTTTTTTAAATAAATAATATACACGCATGTACACATGCAACAAAATTTAAATCTTCCTCGTGATATTTTGAATTTATTGGGATAAAAACAAACCCCAGGAGATGCAAAAGTCTAACCTAAAGGACTATAATTGGGATTATTTTTCCATCCTAAATTGTATGGAGTGCTCTCCTTTCAATTACATTTATTTTATATATATAGAAAAGTTGGTCTATTATTCAAACCTTGCATGTGCTATATTAATGTCACAACGAAACATTGCAATCAACTTGTAACAGAAAATTCAGAGGAAAAAAAAACCCTTATGAATTGTATAATTTATTGGTAACAAAAGGCATGTATGATGTTTGTATTTACACCCAATAATACTTTTTAAATGGGGTAATTAAATGTTTTAACCTTCTATGAGGTAAAAAATGGAAATAGTAAAAGCCAAACAGAAAAAAAAAAAAAAAGAAGAAGAAAATAGAGGCTTTAGAATTTAGCGAGTGATCTCCATTTGGACCAATTGCCCTAAACTTCCAGGCAAGCAAGTAAACTCAACAGAGTATATGTATTTATGGTACTGTTCGAAATTGGGTACAAAATTAAAGGTAAAGAAAGAGAAAGGAAAATGTTAAAGAAAGCAGGGAAAAGGAAACTGCTTGTTGAAGTGTACCCTTTGGCCCTTGCACTTATCTGTTTGTTCACAGCCTACGTTCCACTCCACCCCCCCCTCTCATATTTTCTAGTTTTAGTCATCTTAAACTATTTATTTTCTTTAGTTTTTTTTTTTTTACATCCACCAATCATAAACTCTTTGTTTCACTAATAAAACCAAGGGATTTCCCATTAAAAAGATATGAATGGGGACTGGAAGATATGGAGGAAAAATTATATTATTCACTAATTTACGCTGTAATGTGCCAGGGAATTCTATGTCTTTGTCAAGACTCGAATTATTTTCCAAGTCTCAAACGGTATCCTATGCCCGTAGTGTATATGAAGACAAGCGCAAGAGAGATACATTGACATGACAGGTGAAGAGGGAGAAAGATAAGGTTTTCCTCCCTCTGAATCCAATGCTTTTGCTCATGGAAATGCCTCTTATTATTGTAATTATTTGTTAATTTGACCTTCAAATTTGAGATTTTATATATTTTTAAGAATCATTTTCACGTAAAAATATCAAAATTAAAAAAGGATACGCATAACTTTAATCTAAAATTAATTGATAATGAATTAAAAAGGCAACTAATCTTAACGAATAAGAATAATAATGAAATAGAACAAAGTATTTGTACATTTACATTATCGGACTAATTGGGGTAAAACGAAAAACCCATTGTGGTGCAACTGAAATCTTCTTGGATCAAGTGTTGTGGTGACTCTCAACTGTCAACATATTACCCATCCGAAGAGGAAAACTAGAGTGAAATTAGACCCACAGGAAAATGTCATAGGCTGATTTGAATGTCAATTTATAACCATTCATTTTGGGATTGGACCGTCTATATAAGAAGTATGAATATAATATTGTAAAGTTTCCTTTCTTTGCAGTAACATATTTTCGGTGGGCAGTCATTTGTAACAGGATCACTGCCTTGTCGTGTCTAGGGACTGTCTAAATGAAGGAAGGGGAGAATTCCAAAGGCAGAAATGACGTGGAAGAGAGGGTACGTATAAAGACGGGAAAAATACAAAAGAAGTGAAGGTGCGGAAGTTTTGAGTAGACATTAGACAATAAGTTGTTTCAAAAGATAAGAAAGAAAATCAAGTTACAAGGCTGCAAATTTCAAAAAAAAATTCTCTCTCTTTCTCTCTTTCCAAACATACTATTTCGATTTTCCTAGAATTCATACCTAACTATTGCTATATAGCTAATATTCACCTTTGACCTCCATGTCCAAGGATCACCATGATAATAATCTTCAAGAAAGTCTACAAAAACGTGAACAACAGCAAGAAGAAGAAGAAGGAAAAGAAGAACAAGGGCCTGAAAAAGATGGAGGAGGAGGAGGAGAAGAAGAAGCGGTGGCATCGAGGAAAGATGTTGAAGAAGTGTGCAAAACGCCAACTTCGAGTGATCACAAGATACCAACCATTCAAAGCTGCCCACCAACACCCAAGAAGAAAGTGGGACCGAATTCCCACAAGAGAAAATTGTCGGAGTCGCAGTTCTTCGAAACCACGAGAAGTGAGGAGGTAGAGTCGTTTTTTCGATCCAATTCTGAGCCAGTTACTGTTAACTCTCGTAGCATCAAGAGGAGATGTAGGAGTGCTTGAAATCGATCTCTCATCACCATGTAAATTTTCGATGTCGAATTTTCTTGGGGGAGTTGCCTACTTACCTATATATATCCTTCATTTCCTACATCAAATTTTCCTGCTGTTACTCTTATTATTCATATTTATCTATTGCAAATATTGTGAGAAATTACAATAATAATAATAATAATTCAAGGTGGCTTTGTTTCAATAATTCCTGTGATTTTCCTATCAAAATTCTGATTCTTTCTTCATTTCTTGATGGCATATTGTTGCATGTAAATTCCAGAAATGGTACTGGTAGATAGAAGAAAACTTCTTACACCTAAAGGGAATAGAGTATACGGAGATGGATGTAAACTTAATTAGACAAATGGAAAGAGGCATAGCATTTCAAAATGATGCATACTTTGAAAGTTGAATTTCGTATAAAGAAAGGAACATATAGGCTTCCTGATATGAAGGTCTTGCTCACACACTGATCATGGCAAGGTACCGGCCGGCGCACCAAGGTCAAGGCCTATAATTACTTTGGCGGAAGAAAGAAAGGGAGGAACTTATTTGTCTCTTTCTGAAGATTTATTAGTTTGTATAGCAAAAGGTGAGCAACCTAGAGGAACTCTAGTTAACTTCTGTCTTTTTATATAATTAGCTAGGTTAATCTTTCCCTCCTTCTCACATTCTTTATTTCTAACTGACTTTTACAGAGTTTAAAAAAAGTTTTTGATTTTATTATATTTATAAATTTAAAATGTAAAAATATCTTATGTGGTAAAATAACATAATATTAAGACATTTTTAAAATAAAAATTGAAGAAAGAAATATATGTTAGCCGTACCACACATATATATATATATATATTAAGAAAATAGCTAGCGTAGCACAAAACCTAATAAGGACAAGCTATTTTGCCATACCTATGCCCAATATTCCTTCATGTTTATTGATAAGATTTGCCGTTTGGCTTGTTATCAATGTTTAGATCACCAAATATAATTACTAAATATATATATGTGTGTGTATTTTTTAATATTCTTTCAAAATACTTGAAAACAATCCCATATGTCTGAGCATATGACATTATTTAAACCCCAAAATTTGAGTTAAATTTTGTTTTTGCAAGCAATGAGCATGTGGTGTGGCCTCCCTGTACGTGTCCAAGTATTTCTTCCCCTCACAAATTTGTTCAAAAGAGTACGAAGACACAGGGTAAACCATCCAATGTCTGTCTCCATGCTCTCTCTTGGCCACACCCAGAAGAACATAATATTATTCGAAGAATCGAGGAAGTTGCTTGCTTGATATCTGGCATTCATCAGAGATTCAATACTCATAATTCTATCATCCATCATCAATGGTAAAAATTGCACTGTAAGACTTAGTTGGAGGATTCAATATATAGCAATGTCGACACCTAAAAATTTTGGATAAATGAAATGAGAAATTTTTTATCCAAAACACAACACGCACGTGGTCGAATTGTACCTATTTGCAAAGGGATTGGGTCGAAGTGCTCCAAAAGAATTGACAAGGACAAGACTGTACCTGGCACACCAGAATATAGAAATCTGGCACTGACTTTGGGTTTGATTTATGGGGCCAATGGCATAGTTTGGCAGGAATATGCGTCGTTTCTGGCACTCAGCTCCATTCGAAGGGAGGGCCAACCACGTCAAACTGCTCTCAAAAATGAGAACTCATTTTCCTCTAAAAGCTTCCAATCTTCCCTTTGTTCCCTCTCTATTTGTTATGATATGTGCGTAGTAACGTAGATTCTCAACGCATAGGATTCTGGTTACTAAGGGATATTTTCCAGTTGTACTGATCGAGGGGGGAGTCCGAGTTGTGACTGTTTTAGATTTTGCAATCTTTCATGAAGCCAAGTAATGTACCTTCCCCCTTCTTTGTTTCTGTTTTGTTTCTTATTAGTAGTATTTTCCCCCACTCTAGCTTACGTTTGACATGAACATGACACATGGCTTTTTACAATGAGAATTAATAATGCCAAATTTAAGACTATTATAGAGCAACTTCCTCAAATTATTTTCATTCTTTTTACAATGTTTCACTTGGGCACATGGCTTTCAAATTGTTGACGTTTGTATTTAATCTTATCTCTCTTTTAGAATCAGGATTGTGTGATCGAAACAAAAGAGTGAAATGGGAGAGTAGTTTCTTTGCCTTGTCTGAAACCATGATTATGATCAGAGCAATTGATTAATCCTGATAGCAGTAAGCTTGGAAAGATTGGGGACATTGAAGGGTGACATATTGGGGTGACGTATTGGGGAGATCACCTTTGAATGATTAAAAACAGAAGATTTAAGTCCCTCTCGAAGTCATAGGAACAGTAAGTTTAGCAAAGCTTCAGCTCCTGCAGCGATAGGTTCATTGCTCAAAATCCTTGCTGCACATCTAGAGGAGAATGGTGCTATGCCCTTTTATCGTTTTTGTAATTAATGTATTTCCATTAAGCAAATAGTATGCAACAAATGGTCTTTTAAGACTTAATGACAGTGAGTGTCACAGAGCCGGGTATACAAATTATAGCAGAAATGGATTTTACAATATATCAATCACTTTACAGAGGTGTATATATGTAAAATTCATGTTACAGATAATAGAAGGGCAGCAATTATCGATTCCTATATCAGTGCAGTTAGCACAAAGTCTTCCTAAAGTTCAGCTGATATTTTCCTTGATCTTAGCGTGTGATTGGTTCTCTGATTAAAACTTGACATTGGAGCAGAATCTGCTCATTGAAGAGTTTGATTTATCTTTGGCAAAATCTGTTAATGGAGTCACTTTAATACCCGAAACCCAAGCTGCAGGACACCAGAAGCCTCTACAGGGGAAATTTTTAGTGCTCATCAAGGTACACTGGTGTATGGAAGCAAAATAGTTTGAAAGGCTAGCTAGTTAAACTTCTAAAGAGAAGAATAAAAATTTAACTTGAATTGAATAAGAAGTTGGAAGACAAGTTCCTTTGTCTTCTCATTTTTAAGTTCATGTTTGCCCTTTCTGCAACACAATATTCCTTTTGCTCAAAAGATAGATTGAAAAATTATAGTACATCACTAGAAATCTGGAACACTCCAATTATGTCCAGTCTTGGAATATCCGTCCAGAAATATCTTACCATTTCATCTTCACTTTGCAGAAAATGCTTTTTACTTTTACCCGCACGTAGCTATTGAAAACTGCAACAGCTTGACAGGGTGACATCTGCCCTCCCACATGTCACTCTCTAGCCATGTCCAAGACTGGTATGAGTTACTTCCATGCAATCAATCATCCACTTTTGAGTTTGATTTGCAGAAGAGTGAGGAGAAACGAATATTACAGGAAAAAGAAAAGGAAAGGAAAGTAACATTAGATAAGAGAATGGCTCCCAAGCGTCGAGCAAATGTTGTAGTGAGATCTACTAAGAAAATTGTTCAAGAAACTGTTCAAGTAGCTGTAGTTCAACAACCAGAGGGAGACCGTGGTGAACAAGAACCAATGAAGACGGTTCCTGTTGAAGACATAGCGTACGACGAAGAAAGGATAATAACTGAAATTTCTGTTGGAAGGGTTAAGCAAAGACAAAGCGCAAAAAGAACCGCACACAGTTCAAATTCCAGTGGAAGCGCCAGGCAAAAACAAAGTGCAAAAAGGACAGGAGCCAGAGCAAGTTCCTACTGAAGAACCAAGCAAAGACAAAGCGCAAAAAGAACCTGCGAAAGAACCAGGCAATGAGCCCTCCATAGCCTCAGAAGAAGCAAGCGAAGAAGCAAGCAAAGCTTTGGAAGTAGAAGAGCCTCCACTAAAGAAAGAAGCTGAAAGGAAGGAAAAGACAGGGGCCCAAGAAGGAGAAGAGAAAAAAGACGAAAAGAACGGGGAGACTCGAGAAGGGGAAGAGAGCAATGAAAACCGCAAGAGAAAGAGAGGGAAGAGAAAAGAATTCGATGGCAATGAAGCGTACAAGACATACGTGTTCAGGATACTAAAGCAGGTTCATCCAGGGATGGCGATTTCCTCCAAGGCAATGTCAGTGATTAACAGCCTGATCAATGACATGTTCGAGAGGATTGCAGATGAGGCGACCAAGCTCTCCAAGTACAACGAAAGAAGGACACTGTCTCCAAGGGAGATTCAAGGGGCGGTGAGATTAGTTTTGCCTGGAGAGCTCGGAAAACATGCTGTGGCAGAAGGCAGTAAAGCTGTCACTAACTACGCATCCTACAATGGGAAACGGCCCAAGTTGAATTAACTATTGCTGGTTTTTTTACTTTGTTGTAATGTAATTAACAGCATAACCACTCTTCTAGGATGCTGCTAGATTTTAGGTTTGATGTTCCTTGCTGGCCCCTTTGCATTTTGTTTTTGTACCATAATCGAAAGGGGGTTGTAATTGTCAGTTTGTGGCCAGTTTGGTTGGGTTTCTACGAAGCCTTCAGTTTGTTGTTTTGCTGTCTGGTACATGTCCCTTGTGAGTGGACATGCTTTCTACTGCTGCTTCTACGCTACTTTTTATTCTTGTCCTCTTGTTCCTGTGCTGGTTTGCTTGGTGAGATTACTTGATCAGGTGCCTTAGTAAGCATCCTAGAAAAGAATAATAATGGCTTACAAACTCTCTCATCACCCTTTTTCCTATCCTCAAGTTTGGGATCATTAACTTTTAATTAGTTTAAGTAAAACATATTTGTAAACCCACCATGCAATTAATTAGGCAGCATCCATGAAAAGCATAAGTCTTTGTTGTACTTTGACCTTTTTCTTTCCTTCTTTATACTGTTTCTTGAGTTCACCCTCTTTTTCTTTCTGCAGAAGTTAAATAATACTAGTACTATTGTTGAACATGCAAATAGTCGAATTAAAGGTAAAATGATTGACGGTTGTGGCAGCAAGCTTTGAGACTAAATATTCAAATGGACACGTAGCATATCTAAAATAATATAGTAGAAGAATTATGTATTAAGAATAATATTTGTGAAGAATGAGGTAAGCAATCTATTACACTCTAGATGACAGCGTCGGCAAGATCAAGTTTGTCTTAAAAAATAATTTCAATATTATCTGTTTTTATTTTTATATGATTTATTATAAATTTTATATTATATAAAATTATTTTTATATTTTTAAATTTTTATTTTAAATAAATTAAAAAACAAAATTAACTTTTTTTCATTATAAATAAAAAATTTATTATTAACAGAAAGTTATTCATTAAATATTTTTATAATAATTTTAATTAAAATTAAAGTTTATATAAGTTGTTTTGTTAAACAACTTATCTATAAAATAGAACTCATAAAAGTAAATTTTTTAAATAGATTTAACTTAATTTTAAAATATATTATTTTTCATAAAAATTTCATAATAACTTTTAAACTAAAAAAAATCAAGCTAAACAAGTTCTTAAAATTCAATAGTGAACAAAAGAATAGAGAATATTTTAAAAAAATAGATATAATATATTAGAAAATTTTCTAAGCTATTTTAAAAAATTTAAATAAGTTATTATCTTTTTATTACATTCAAGCAAATAATTAGAACTTTGAGTCATATAAGTCCATATAACTAAGGTTTAATTTACTACCAATAATCAAAACATAATTGCTTTTTCTTTATTCAAATCTTAATCATTTGGTTTTTTTTTTTTTTTTTGAGATGTACATTATTCGTGATTGAAATTTGAAACCAAAATCCAAAGACCAAAAGGGAAAAACATATACCTAACACATTCTTATTAAGTTATCCGACACTTTAATTTTGACTTTCATGCATAAATAACTGAAATTAAGATAATTAAATGCATGAAATAATTTGCTGCAACCTTATGTTAGTAATAAAAAATCTTACAAGAAAGAAAAAATAATAAAAAATGTGGGACCTTTATCCCAATCGATAGCCTAGTTCCATCAGTGTTACATCACCTTCGCTCTTGATGACTCGGACCGCCCACCTTTCCCCCCTTATCCTTGAAATTTATCTTCGTTTATATATGAGGATACCCCTTCATTCAAAACAATAATAATAACAGTACTAACGAAGCAAAGTTTACAGTTCAACGCTCTCTTTTCTCAACTTCAATGAAATTCTACTCCCGGAAACTCTTCCTCTACGATGACCTTCCCTACTCCGCCACCTCATTACCATCTCCACCACTTCACCACCACCGCCCCACCACCACCAACTCCACCTCATCACCGCTGTCCTCCTCTAAAAAGCTGTCCCAACAAAACGATCCTTTTGACTCCTCCATGGCTCTCACCATAGTCGTTCTCCTCACAGCTCTCTTCTTCATGGGCTTTTTCTCTATCTATATTCGTCGTTTCTCTGAAGAACCAACAGCCCATCTCTCTCGTAGAAGACGTTACCGTGGTGGCTCACTTGACACGTTATCATTGCCGTCCGATCGTCATCATGTCTCAACTCCACGTAAAGGACTTGACCCAACAACCGTTGGATCCTTGCCGGTGTATTCTTACCATGGGGACGCGAAGTACCAGATAGACTGCGCCATTTGTCTGAGCGAGTTCGAAGAGAAGGAATGCGTTAAAACGATACCGTGTTGCGAACATGTTTTCCACGTGGAATGTATCGACACCTGGCTTACCTCCCACGTGTCGTGCCCCGTTTGTAGAGGAACCAGGTTGTTAGAGATCAAGGGCGGTGCTGGAGAGGGTGTAATGCAGGAGAGAATCGATCAGGGTGTGAGTGAGTTTTCTGCGGTTGATATCAATGACACGTGTATGGTGATGGGAACAACATCAAGGGTGATGAGAACGAGTAGTTGCCCCAGGTTAGGACAACGAGCAATGTTGCAAAGGACATTCAGTTTTTGATACGTTCAAGGTGGCACGTGTAGGTGTTAACAGCTAAATTCTTTCAATGGTCATCTAGGGGTTTCGTGATTCGTTTTTGATTAATTTTGTTTGTAAGTTCCTGTCTTTAGCCATACAACGACATGGAGAAAGTGATTGCAAATTGTTTGAGAGAATCATCAAGTATTAAAGAAAGAAAATTGTTTGGCCTTATCTACTTTTCTTAATATTTGCTCCTTTCTACTTGGTTTTCAACTCTTTCATTATATACTTGGTGAAAAAGGAAATTAACCAGCTCGGTGAAACCATGAGCGGTGGCGTGCTGTTAGTTGACACCGATGACTGGTGCAAAGACTTGATGTATGTCGGTATCTAATCAATAATCATCGTATCGAGACAAAAATCAGACCAAAAGCATAAATGACTAATCCTTCACGTTTCTGCCCTCCAATAAAAGTGAAATCTTATGGACAATTGTGATCACAAAAACAAAAACAAACCACTACACCATACAAAAACAAGTCTCAACAAGAAAAGGACGGTAATATGTTGTTATCTATGTTGGGAAAAAATAATAGCAAATCACATGATCCAATGACAATTTACAATTTGCATGAAATAGGGTTTCTTGCAATTGTTCTTAGGATCTTTTTAAACAGTTCTTCAGCAGGAGCTTTCGACGGTAATTGCCAGAAGAAAATGTCTATCAACAAAAGCAAAAGCACTTTCACCGAAGGAAATAATCTAATCACAAAAGGTGTGGAACCAGGGTAAAAAAAGAGGTGAGAATGGATTAACTAGAATTATGCTACAAACTATGACCCTAGCAGGTATGCTTCCCTGTTCAGCTAAGAATCAATTATTGAAATTTACAGTGCAAGATAAAGTCATCTCAATCTCATTGCCAGGATTCATCATAAAATGTATTGATATAATTGACAATCTCACACTCGAGTTTATTCGGATTAGTAATATAATGAATTAAAGATGACATTTTCTGTTTCAATCATACACTCAATTTATGTACTGTATATTATCAAATCACGGCAAGGGGCCCAAGAAGGGGAAAAAAGGGGGAAAATAAAGAAGAAAAGAAGAGAAAATGGAAGATACCTGGAGTGAACCAGGAGCAAAAACTGATGAAAGATTCTATGATTGTTAATCCAGATTTTTCTATTTTCTTTTGTTTTTTTTATTATATAAATATACTCTTCATATTAAAGGATTGAGTAAGCACGGATGACCTCAACTACTGGTGCCCGACACATTGGACACTTTCCTCCACCTTGGACCAACTCATTGGCACACTTTGAGCATGTGCACATGTGCCCACATCTGTAACAATATGAAACAGAAATGAAAAGAAATAAGATCACATTGCAAAGTGACTTGGCATTTTTTGGGCTCTATAGGCCTCAATTCTATATGAAACTGGAGGGTAAACTTGATAAGCTTTACCTGTACAATAATGAATCAATATTGCCTTCACAGCATATACAACAGATTCCCTTCCTCACATTATCCCAGTTAGCTGCATCCTTGGGCAAGCTGTCATCAATCACCCCTGCAGCAGATCAACGCAATGATTAACAAACAGAAAGAACAAGAAAGCAAAATGAACAAATGCTGGCATGAGAAAAGTTTCAGATTCATTATAGAACGAAGAAAACCATTTTGTTACAACATGAAAAATCAGCAGTTTAATCCAATGTCAGAGTTTCTTGAGGATAAATAAGAGTAATCAGGACAAGTAGAGCCTCCTGAGGATAGATGACAGTAATCAAGAGAAATAGAGCTTCTTGAGATAGAGAAAGAAGAGGGGGTGATTCACTTCCCTGCAATACTCCTTAAGGAACTATTACACAAGCTAGCAGATATGCAAGGAAAGAAGAAAGACACCTTGTGAACCAGCTGAACGGTTCAGTGCAGCAGAAACTTCCTGTCTTATTGACCGCTGTAACTCAAGTTGCATATCCATGCAGGCCTCTAGCATTCTCTGCATGTTATTCATCCTTTGCTGCAGCCTAGCCATGTCAATCCTCAAATCATTAACAATCTCCCACTCCTGAACCAATTAGCAGCAAAAACTCAATTAAAATGGAGACCAAAAGAACAGTAGTTGAACAGATTTAAGCAACTAAAGAGTAGTCCCCTTCAAAATTAGTCATATACTAAATACTGGTATCCAGTGAACTGCAAATGAAGCATGACGAACCGGAAGTGTTTCACTCTCCAAAGATAGCAGGAAGTATTTTGCAGTTTGGCTGTTCAAAAGTGAGAGAAAGCATTTTGCAGTTTGCTGTCCTAAAACATATATTATTTAGATCAGCCTAGCTAAATTTTCACCAAGAAGGCACAATTATTCTGTGATAATAATGTTAGCAATATCAAACAACATTTGAGATAACATAACAAATAAAGAAACAAGATGCTTTGAGGGAAATATCAGCTTTTTATCAGAAGTATCTATTAAAAAACGGGGATAGTAGATTAATCAACTTTTCAAAAGATAATTGAGAAAAGAATCAAGTTGCAAGCAAGACGAAGAAATGGTCGTACAATGCCAAAGCGCTGATGCATATCATGCGGTGCCCAATTATAATGGTGTGAATCCTGGTCCCAGAGTGGCTGCGTAGGTGGCATCCTGGGTGAAGGAAGGGCAAGTGGAGGACCCTCAACTGCATCCCCCTGACCCTCATTCTGATCCCTGCTTTGCTGTTCTAGATCTTGTTCAAGTGATGCAGGAGTAGGTGATGTTTCATGTAGCTCCCAGTCAATAGAAGCATGATTTTGCCTTTCCACATATGATTGTATCAACTGGTCAAGACTCTCACGGAAACCACTACGAAGAAGAGTAGACACACTTCTCCTAAAAAATTAAAAATAATATAGTTCAGAAAACAATGAATTAAAAAATCAAATTTCATACACCCAACAGTTATAGAATGCACACCTGCTTAAGAGTTCCCTCAGTTCCATACTGTATACATTATCATCATCAGGAAAATAAAATGCGTCTGTCCTTCCCATTGTAACAGGTTCTTGATTAGAAGACCCTTCCAACCAATTCCGTGTAGTCTCATGCAAGCCACCATCCTCATGTTGTGCATCCAGAGCTTCTTGTAGATGATCATAACCTCCATCTTCATTCCCACCATCCTCACGAGGCATGTCAGAGGCTTCTTCATTACCATCCATCAACTCGTTATACTCAACACTAGATCCCTGCCAGTGCACTTCCTCATTTTCCTGATCCTCTTCCTGCCATTGTTCAACTTGAGAAGCAGATTCTTGCCCATCAATATTTTCGACTGGATTGCTTTCCAAATTTTCTATGTCATTCATTAACCCAGATGCCCCACTTCTCTCAAGATCTTGGGGAGAATGTTCATAAGATGCTTCAATATCTTCTCGTAGATGAATAAGTTCTCCAGATTCATTCTGCAAAGCTTCAAGGGGCGACTCATTAGCAAGATTTTGTTGCCAGTCCCTATCCAAGACTTGTCCAATAACATCTCTGCTTTCATTAGACTCAACACTGGCCGACCACTGCCAGTCTCTAACCACACTCTCAGAAACTTGTTCCCGCCACTCTTCTACACGAGCAGAAGTTTCTTGCCAACTTAAATCTTCAACAACATCACCCTCTAAATCAGTTCTACCATCCAAAAACCTTTGGTTATCAGTTTCCTCATTCTCATTTTCAGATTGGCCATTTAATCCATCTATGACTTCATGTGAGTTATTTACTTGGTTCTGTTCATTTCTATTACCATTAGTGTCAGCATTAGATGATGTCTCAGAGTGGTTACCGCTTGCAGGACCACAACCAGAATTATCCAGTCTGGAGAAAAACCCTTCCCTGCTACAAGACACAGTTTCCATAATGTTACTGCCAGACGGTGAAAAAATGACATCATATAAATAAAATGGATAAGGGATTGAAAACTTATTATCTAATTCAACCTTAACCATCCTTGCGAACTTCCACTAAGTATCCAAAAAGTCCTCCAAGCAGGTTTAGTCAAGCTACTTCCAAAAAAAAGATGAGCAAAAAATTCTATTTTTTGTAATCTAGCCTCTCATTGGCATAACATTCTCATACTAGTAGCAAGCCATTGATAACTAATTACAAACGCAATCATAAATCCAACAATCAATAAAATGATTGGCCAAAAAACACCTATAAAGTTGAATCTACAATTAGACCCTGTCATTTTATCATTTATGAGGGACCTCCCCCATCCCAGGTAAATAATGCAACATTCACTAAACTACACAAAAAAATAGTTAAATCAAATGAAGAATGTCTATACACTCTAAAGGTTTGTCAAGTACCCAGTTCCCCGAAGTTTGGAAGCTATTCCAATGGACTCTGAAGTCTAGATTACTTGCACAAGCTCACTTGCAAATGAGAGTGTAAAAGGTCCTACGTCCAGACCAACCAACCGCCCCCTATAAGGTAAAAAAAGGGGTTGGAAAAAAAACAGATATCACACCTAGAAACATAGGGCCACATCCTGGTACAACAAATTTAGATATTATAGATGAAACACATATTCACCACTAATCATTCAAAATCAAGCAGCCATACCAATGATTCATATCTTAACAGACTAAAATCATCAGGTGTGCAAGTTCTCCAACTTGAATAATAGACTGAAAACGTGTGCAAAGTACTAGCATTTACAATCTTAACCTCTTTATCACATTGCTAAAAACATTCACCAATAGCTTTACAAATTTCAACATCCTTAATATTTCCAAGAAGTTTCTTTCTTGCAGGCCAGAATCTTGGTGAGTTATTAGAGTTAAATCATTGGAAGGGACATAATTTTAAACTTCAGTGAAAGGTCCAAACTAAATTGAGATCTAAATCCCTTCTTTTAGATTCAAGAATCTAAATGCAGCTTTGGGTTTTCATAAAAAGTGAGGTAAATATGGAAGTAATAAGACAGAAACTACATTGCTCTGCTGGACAAATTGACAGCACATACTAAACAGTTCAAGTTCCTATTGCTTAAAATTTTGCTCAAATCAAGTTCCAGATAGTAAAAGACGTGTACAAAAAACTACAGAAAGCAAAAAGAGTGGAACTGTCTCAGAATGTAGCATAAGATGAACTTTGTTGAATAAAGAACTTTTTTATTTAAATGAAATAAGGAATGAAGTACCTTAGACCAGATACAGTCTGTTTTTGTCTTAATAAGCCTAATTCACTGGCTGCAATGGAGGTAGATCTGTCACCTTCAGCCATTCTGTCATTTCTCAAAAATCTACCTCTCAATAATGACTGCAAAAAGAAAACAAGGAAGTGATTAGGAAACAAATAAATGCCAGTAAAAGCAGTCCATGTTTAATCAAGATGGTAAGACACCCAAAAGGTTAGCAATTAACACTAGGAAGTATAAAGACACTTGATTTAAAGCTACCAATGCCAAGCTAAGCCAAACTACAGTTGCCTTCAAACAACAAGAAGGACATGTATAGAAGATCCAAAAACATTTTTAAAATTTCTGACAGCCTTTTAGCAGCAATGGAAATAGTCAATAGGTTGAAAAATTGCTCTTCAGTGTTATAATATATAAACCATTTAATTTCCTGAAAAAGCTAAAAGAAAACATCAACAACTATAGGAAAATGACAAGGCAAGTAGTTGAGACAGCCATGCTAGCATTCCTAGTTTGACCGAAAATAAGAATTCTACTCTTGATTCAAAATTATATTCTTTATGTCATTCAACTTCTACCCTGGTTAGTATGATATTTAGACTTAATCTTGTTATTTTCAAAAATTTTAACAGGAAAGTATAAATCAATAATCACACATCTAACACTTCCGTTTGTTGTTAGAGCATGTATTACACTTAAAAAATGACTTTTAAGCCATCAGAGCAATCAAAGCAACTAACAGTCCCATTGCACGTAAAGGTGTACCTTGTGCTTTAGACCAGTCCAACAGCTTTCAAAACTACGCAAAAAGCATTTCAATTACCTATGAGAATCTATAAGACCAAAACTACCAAATTATCATCTACCTTATATCTAGTGTTTTTTTTTTTTTTTTGTCTTTCTTTTTGTTTGAAATTTTGGATAGACATGGACGTCATGTGAACAGATAAAGACAATAGCCACCAAACAAAAATGGCAAGACTTTTTATGCATCTACCTGAATACGGTTGCGATGTGCAAAATTTGATACAGCTCGATGCTCCAATAACCCCTGAAGCTCTGTTTGCCTTTCTCTCTCAGCCTTTTTAAGCATATCAAGCAGGGCCTGTCGGCCACATAATTTACGAATGCCCCTACGCACATGCTCAGTTCGGCCTTCATTCTGGTTAACCACCAATCCATCAAGAACTCGTTCAATTTGACCACCAACATCAGCAGCTTGCTCTTCTCTATTGTCAACGCAAGCACCTCTCTGCTGGCTATTCATTTGCACCCACTCCCTTATGATTCTGACCCTCTCCTGCTCAGTTTCACCAAGCCACTGGGCCCTCGAACTGTTGTTCCTACGGGAAACATTAGATGTACGTTCCCTGCCACCACTGTTCATCCACTCCCGAAAAATTTGCCTTACCCTTTCCCTTTCAACTTCCCCCAAATCAGATGAATGTTCAAAATTAAAATTACTAGAATCCTCATTCCCATTTTGTGACCCAAATCGATCTGGAGACCATTGTCCAAACTCATTCTCACTCACGCTCACATCCTCAGAAACACCACTATGTTCACTATTTCGGCTATCTAAAAGATCAGTCAATGAGAGGTCATCACTCCTTTGCTGGAGCATTCTTTCACTAGCTCTCTCTTGAGCATGACTAACCACATGCTCATCCTCAAGCTCCCGCCACATCTGCAGGAGTGAGGATGCCCGGGTGCTGCCATTTTCCTGCCTTCTTGATGCTTGAGACTGAGACTCCCTTAGGAAAGTATTATCAAGCACAGAAACATTGTGTAGACCAGCAATAGCCATATTACTCAAAAATCTAAACTATCAAACCCTTTCAACCCATCTGCTTCAAACACATGAAAAACCACATTTATTTACAAAAAAAAAAAATCATGTAGAAGACGATCCCCTTCAAAAAAATCAATCCACACCTAAACTAGTAAATCTCTTCTTCATCATCATTTATCGCCAATAGCATGGCCATCACGGTCATCACTATCAATCTTCAAGCAAACACACATGAGGACAGTAATAAACCACGTATTAACTCCTCCAATCTTCGGAAAACTCTGCAACAACTAAGAATCTCAGTTTTTTTCTAATTTACTTTCTTCATAAAATTAAAACATTCTTGAGATTAAATTTCCTCCATGTTAAGTTTCACCGTTGACAAAATGAGGAAGAAGAATAGAAATCACAGTAATTCTGGAAACTATTTACAACAACCTCCACCAAACACAGGCTAATAACAGTAATCTGAGTTAATTAAATGGATTAATCCCTTGTTTCGCCGCCGAGAAAATGTAAAAAGATAACAAAAAATTCCAAATCTCAAATTTTCCATCTCCCGCGAACCAAAGTATCCAAAAAAACTGTTAAAAAAACGAATTAACCTTATACAATGTCATAGAAATTCAAAATTAATTTTCCGTTCTTTTCCTAACATTTCTCGGCAACCAAATAAGAGAAACGAACAGCACTACCAAATCAGCATTCGGAAAAAACAAAAAATACAAAAACTGAAGATCGAAACAACAAGAAACAGCACCGTTTAAGGAGCAAAGAACCGAAAAAGAAAGGAGAAGGAAAAAAAACGTACCGAAGAAGCTTGAGCTCTTTGATTTCGAAGTAAAGGAAACGAAACCTAAAGAGAAAGAGAAAGAGAAGGAAAGAGAAAATGTGAAGAGAAAGAACTCAAGAGGGAAATAGGAAGAGAGAGGGAAGACGAGGTTTTATGAATAATTAATGGAAAAAAAGGAGACACGTCATTTTTCTTTTTTTTGATTTACTTTTTTTTTTTTGCTTGTTTTTAACTTTTTACGGTCTGATGGATGCCTATAAAATGTTGCCGTAACACTAACGTCTTAAAATCAGGAAGGCGAAGACGAATAGGAAGTCGACGCGTGGATAATGTCCTTTTCTCCTGGGGTTAATTATGAAAGTTTCCAAATCTTGGATTTAACGGGATGTGTAGAAAACGACGCGGCGTTTTTTCGTGATCTTGGAATTTTGCCTCCCTCTCTCTTTCTTTCCCCGATGGGTTGGAAATTTCAAAATAAAGTAGGGGGAGGGCAAATATGGAATTTCGACTTACGAGGGAGAATGACGTTAACCGGTAAATGTTGTGGCGTTAACGGCAATTCAAAAAAAAAGGTACCACAAGCCTACAGCCCTCTTTTTTAGTATTACAAAGTTTATTTTAAGATTAAATATTTATCTCAATTTTATTTAATTAAGTATTGTCTTAATCAACATCATGAGGTTGGATCAACTTTCTTGCTTATGTTTCCATTTTCGTAGTAACATCTTTTTCTTTCCTCTTATTATTCATACACAAGTTATCCTACAAATTGGTTTGTCATGATAATCTATACTACTTGTTTGATTGATAGAAGATTTCATCTATGACCAAATTAAGGAATGGCAACCATATTTTTCCAATTTCTTCAATGTCTCTTCATTTTCAATTACTAGAATGCAAATTTTTAATTTTTTTAAATTATCTTTGAATAAAAGAGTTTTTTTTTTTTTAACAAAATTCAATGATAAATAAATTATTCAATTGCTTAATCAATATAAAATGTATCATTTTTATTAAAATCGTGTACTCGAATTATTGGTACGATTTGAACTCGTAACCATCTCCTATCCAAGCCATTAAATGCAACCCTTCATTGGGTTTTTTTGTTTTTTTGCAAGACTTTGCCAAAAATGACCCAAAACAACCCTTCTTTTGCTGCAAGATGTTACCAAGAAAAAGTACATGAAAATGGTATACATGGGTAGGTTGGAATATGGGGAGAAAAGGTGTTAGCATTAATGTATAAATCTTCTAGAAGCAAGGTTGGCAAGAATTGGTTAGTAAAATGAAATGATTGACTTTTTAAAGACAAATGGCAAATGTTAGAATGTTGATTCAAAATTGGGAATATGGGTTAGCCTAAAGCAAAGTGATTTATTACTAAATTTACTATGATTATAACTGTCCAACTGTTGCTATTAAAGCCATCTTCCTTTTTTTATTTTAATGCAAGGTGGGTTTAACTTATGAAGTTTATGATTGGATGTGTTAATTAAAAGTTAGTTGCAAGAAAAAGCCATCATGTTAATTAGTGTAAAGCAATGTTTAGCTTATTAAAGCATCGCTCGTTGGCACTATATATAACATAATGTATAAACTTTACTACTTTATATATTATAAAATCGAGCCTGTTGAAAAGCTCATTGACTAATCAATTGTCTCGAAAATTTAGGCTAAACTAGAAATAACTCATCTAACTTTTATGTTGATACACTCTTCTCACCACAAATCAAAGTCCTGGGAAAATTAATTAATATCACATGTAAAACATGAACAATAATTAATGAACTTGAACCAAGAAGGAATGGCACAAAGAAATGTTTTAAGATTCGAACACAACCTTTATGACACTCCCTATCTATCTTAACCTTTATGACACTCCCTATCTATCTTAACTTGTTATGAATAATTTTTTTAATATACGAAATTATTTAAAAAAAAATTAATTTGATAAGGTATGTAACGCGCACATTTATAAACTTTTCAAGATTCATTTACATATCAAATGTGATATAAAAGTATTTTACTTAATTTTAAAATGTTTGACATGATATTCTCTCTCGCTCAATTTGATAATATTTTTGTTGTGATTGATCACCCTTACCTTCTTTTTAGAAATCCCTAACATGTTTTAAATATAAATTAAGTCTACTTTGATATCACTTAATTTCTCACACAATCGTTACTTTTTTTTTCAAAAAATTAATCTATTAAATGAAAAGTATGACCCCGTGACTTACATACACATTGATATATATTAAAAAACACCCATTATAATCATATATGTTTGAGTCCACCCAACATAATTGGGAAAATGATGCTTATCTGTTTTATCTTAGCTATATATATATATATATATATATATATTGTAAACAAATTCCTTATTATTTTTTTAAATTGTGAAATGCATTAGTCTTACAAAGCAATAATTGCATTTAAGAAAGGGAGTGAACACCTTGAAAGGAACACTATACGTTTCTACTCGACAATTTCCGTCGGCTTGTCAATTTTAACATGTATCAATCTTGAAACTATTTTCAATAAAATATTTTTTTATCTAAATGAAATGGTTCAGAGTAATTAATATGTATTAATCATTGCTTCCCATCTTATCAATCTAACTCAACTATTCTTTTACAAATTTTAACTGTGAATCATAATGGCAATGTAAATAAACTTAAGACCCATATTTATATAAATACATACCGTACATGCATGGAACTTGGAAGGATTGTTCATATCATTATACAATAAAAAATTTGAAGAAAATGGGTTGACTCAAAATCTAATGCCAAATGCCAGAAGGCGTCAGTAGTGCTCAATCATATAGTAGTCTATATATATATATTTATATATATCTCTTTATGATGGTGATTGTGACTAATTATTAAGATTATTTTAAGGTCAAAATGTTAGTTCAATACCCGACCAATTGCTAGCTTAAACTGATTAAGGTCTTGATGACTACTTTATGGCCAGCATCCATCCACCTTCGTGGAGGTTGCTTGTCACTCCCCAATCCACATAATCATCGAACCAACCTCCAACTGAATTTAATGAATTGGATCATAATGTTAATTATATTGCTTTATCACTGATTATCAATACTAATCATGAATCTTATATATTGCTATGGCTCCTTAATTTCGACAATGCTAACCTTACACACACATAATCATTCACAGTTTTATCAAATATTCACTTGAATTTAAAAGATAGAGTAAGATTTGAATAAAAATCCCAAGTTTTGAATATTTAAAAATAATACATCTTTATATTTTTTAATATATTTATATATGTTATATACTTTTTATTTTAAGTTATGATTATTAATAAATCCCATTGTTATCTTTCTAAAAAATATATATAAAAATAATAATGGATAAAATAATATTTTCAATAAATCAAATAAATATAATGAACCCACTTCAAAATTAATATGCATGCCTTAGTAATTGTCCATTATGTATCTCAAGGATAATTAGCAAATGTTGTGAAATAGTGTTTATAATGAGTTCATAAAAATGATTATTATTATTATTATTATTATTATTATTATTATTATTAATGGATGGAATCCTCTATATATATATATATATTAGTCATAATCTGAATAATGACCCCTCCATTAGTAGATAATAAGAGAACATATATGCAAAATGATTGTGAGGCATTGGCCCCCCAAATGTAAGGGCCATTTAGGTAAACCCAACAGATTGTCTCTTCTTAATGGCACATGTACTTGCAAAATGCGGTCATGGGTCCTCAGATTGCCCAAAAGATCATGTTCCTGCCCATCTTACAACCAAAGGTGTCCTTGGTGGAACCTGAATCTTCCCCAACGGTCACGTGGAAAGCTCCCTCAAAATAAAATCTATGATATTTTCATCATGCACTACACCATTACTTCTTCCCACGTCTACCTTCTTTATTATTATTAATTATTATTATACCTTGTTAAATCAACACAAATTAGCATACACTAAAATACTAATTAATCATGTTACCAAGAAAAAATATCTCGATTAGTACCAGAGATTTCAATTTTAAGATCTTAAATTCGAGTCATATAAACCGAGCAGTACAAGTGTACCATATCGAAAAGAGTTGCTTAAAAAAGAAAATAGTAAACGGATAGAAACAAGAGACAAAGAGCTAAATGAATTGCTGTAAAATGCAGTTGCATAATTGGTTATTATTGATGGGCCTTAACTAAGAAGGGGACTGGCTTCATTTATTCATGTTTTGCAAATAGTGAACAGCACAGGGACAAACAAAGGCACAGAGATGAAAGGATGAGTTAAAGAGTGTTAGGTTATCTGTCCTTCACTGCTCCACTTTCCATGAGCTTGTGCCCTGTCTCCTTCACAGTATATCCTCCAGGGGCGGGGGGCTGTTGCCCTTTAAGAAAGATGCCATGCAGAAAATGGTCATTTTTGGGGGTCAAGCTAGGCACTCAAGTTGATTATCAGAACTGGCAGCTTTAAGGGCACATGCTCTTACTAAATATCACATCTTGCAAGTTTATAATGGTAGGACACTATTATACATATATATATGCCACCTAGGGCCCCCAAGACATGGGGGTTTGGTTATTTTTTCTCATGTTAAATTAAACTTGTGCCTAAAGGAATTTGCTGCATCTCTTTTTAAAGGCCAACTCCACACAAAAATGAAGCATACCCCCTTTCTTAGGGCAGGGCATCTGTCAAAAGAGGGGGGCACATCTTATCTTGCGCTGTTGCTTTTGATAGCTTATCCTTATGCCTCCTCATTATAACCAAATAGTCATTCTCCAGCAAAAAATCACTGGATTGTAGCTGATGCTGAAGCCATCGAAGTCTTAACAGTGACAGATATTGATGAGTATTCTAGATATCATAGACTGAACAATTATTCCACTTTTTTTTCTAATTACAGATTGATGATCATCAAATTACTATGTGTTAGAAATAACTACAAACAATGATCAATTACTGATGAAAATGATCGAAACAGTTCTACTGATTCCATATATACTCCCTGATCTAACTCTCTATCAATTTCCTTCATTCTGATCAGCTTGGAATTGACAGATTTGACATTTGTTTTTGTAAACAAAAATGTGGGATTGAGATAATCAAAGGAATTAATGAAGGAAGCCAGACATCATTGTTCAAATATATGAATATGGGGTCGGGGGCCAGTGCCAATGGCATCCTTTTCTTTGCAAAAATGGCTGGATCAGGACTGTGTTACCTACTCCATGTTAGACAAGTCAAGAGACTTTTCATCCCAAGAAAAATTGTCTTATGGCAATGTAGCCCTTAATAAAGAGTTTCATTTATTGAAGGATTCGTGATCATTTGGTGTAACAACACATCAAACTGAAGGAGACTTTTTCAGTACTATAAATCTGTGGGGTCTGTAGGTGCAAGCTATTGGAGAGTTTAATTAGTTTCACCTGCAAATTTGCAAGTAACTACCTCACTTGGCGTCAAGGTTAATGTTCTTAGAACAGATGAAATGATGTTTACTAAGTACTAACCAATTAGCAAAGTGGGCAGTTTCACCTCAATCCAACAATGAATTCTTTCTAATATATATCCTTAATGAAAATAATGCAGACTCTTCTCGCTTTTTGGGTTAATCTGTAGTTTTTCCTTTTGATTTTTGTTAATTTTTTAAACTATAATAAAATAAAAAAGTCGCATCTAAGTATTTGATTCATTGGTTGGTATATAATCTTTCGACTTAAAAAACACAATTCAAATTCTCTTCTCAAATCTAAAAAAAGAAAAACCCAAAGACACATAGTCCATGTATTTTATAGGCCAAACCAACAGACTATCTCAGGCTGACAGCATTACAGTAGGCTCAAGGCCCATTTCTTCAGGCAATTTGAGCAGATGGAAATTCTTACACTTGAAAATTGGAAATGTTTCTAATATAATTTTTCCTTCTAATGACATAAATTCTGAGATTTGTATTAGAAAGATTTTTTTGTTCTAGCTATGATTGTAATATTATCTTCTTATCTTACAATAAAAAAAAACTTAAAAAGGAAAAGTATAAATGACAAAGATAAGTAGTGAACACTGATTAATACATTGATTTTGATACATACTCAAAAGTTTTATGATAAAGGGTAAAAAGAGCAACAACAATTTTCATACCATATATTAATCAAAAGAGAAAACAATAAGAGTATCATGGAAGAGAAAATGGCAACAACAAGACACCAATTCAGCCATGTAGCAGAGGGGGAAAAGGGAAAGAGAAACAAATTCCGAAGGAGAAGAACAAAATCACTCTAAACTAACTAAAGTTCTACTTCACATGGTACCTTGTCGAAATGCTTGTACCAAGAAAAGTGCACTGTCACTGAGGAACACACAATCCTTAGAATACGATGCCTAGACTTCCATACACCTACCTTAAACCGAATCTTTGACTTAAAATGAACATCAACTTGGATCTCCCCCGACGCTTTTTCAACCTTGATGTCCTTAAATATTGATGGTGACAATGCCAAATTTTGAGCCGTGAGCTTCGATTCCACTCGGGTCGCATTCCTATGAGGTTGAAAGAAGGGCTCAACTGTGTTGAACGCCAGAGTTTGATCTTCGTATGTCACTGCAGACTCCATGTAATCGTAGTAGAGGGAGATTCTGCTATTAGGATTATATGCCTTGAGGACAAAATCGAATGTGGCATTGAGATGGTTATTGGTTAGGTTGAAATTTTGGATTGAACCATTTTCCATGGTGTAAACAAACCTTTTTGGCCTAATGATTAGCCATGTGATCAGCACGGCTAGACCAACAAGAACAATAAGGGCTAGCAAGCAAGTAGCAAGAAATCTTACCAGGTTAATGTGTTTTGGTGGCTGTTGTGTAGCTTGTGCTGTACTGGCATTACCATTTGCCATTTCGGAGTGACAATCTTATGATCTGAACTCTGAACTCAGAATGTTGAATGTTGTTTTATACAGGATAAAAAGTTAGCGAATATTTTGCCTAATGGACTCTTATACATATATATAAATGCAACAGAATTGCTGAATGTTTTCTCTTGTCTTTGTCCTTTTATTTCTTTAATTTCTTTAATTTTCCCTTTTTCTTTGTCATTCCCTTTGAGGGACTTTAAGGTTTCTTGAATGAAACTCAAGACATCTGAAAGATTCATGTTCTGTTCTTTTCTTCTGGTTTAAATGTTGCAAGATTCATTGCTGCAACTAATGAACTCCCTGGCTCTAGGCCGAGCTGGCTGCAGCCTACAGACTAATCCCAATTTTCACTTTGCTTAGTTTGGCCCAGCTTTGGAGTGGAAGAATATGCTTTTCATATAGAGTATCAATTTGATACCATATGCCAGTCTTAACTGGCTTTGCTTGTATCAGATGTAGATGAATATAATTTCTTTCCACACCCAAAAAAAGGTTAAAAAGAAACCAAATTGCTGATGTTAGAAGCTTCGCCAACTAGGTTACTTGAGATGCTTTTCTGAGTAGATTGCCACTTTAATTAGCCAAGTCCATTAGCCACTTAAAAAGGGTGAAATTTTTCATGATTGACATAATCCCAGAAAGGTGGAGGTTTTAGGACTATCGACCTTAATTTTCTTGGTGTTGGGGGATAGGTAGGAGTTTCAGAGATATTCAGATAAGGGAATCTAATAACAACTGCTTATGCTCATTAGGACAAAATTCCTTCCAGGAAATTCAACTCTTAGATCATGAATCAACTCTATCAGATACTCCTAAAACAATATACAGTCCTAACTTGAGATTATTGTTAGCAATGGTGATTTTCAGATAAGTTCCTAGCAAGCTAGTTTCTCCAGTTTTGCTCAGTTGTTTTGGTTTCTCTTTGAATTAGGTCATCCTTGCTCTTCTGTTTCTGCTTTTCTGGCAGTTATCTCCTGGTTTTTAGGAATTTTTTTAAACAAATATGTATAAATAAAAAAGATTAAAGAACAAAAGTTTCCATTTCAAAAAGTCAAATAGCACTATTTTTAATTTTCCTATAATTCCAACCCTTCTTGTCTAAGCTGCCACCAACGTTGGCTTGGCTTAATCTCCCTTAGACTTTAGGATTAAGCTTTCATTCGCACTTTCTTTCTTGAGTCTTCAGTTGATATCATAGGTTCCACTTGATTTCAATTGGTACCTGACACTTGGCAGACATTGCTGAATCCTGGAGGGAGGCTAAAACATAGAAAGCTTGAAGGCATTGCATCAATCCAAAAGTTTAACCCATAAATCCCATACATAAATACATATATATGCTGCATTTGTTTTCTGATGTTTCTTTTAAGTGATAAGCCCAGCTGGATTTAGGTTTAATTTGATTAATTATGCTCAATATCCTACTTTCTGCTTCAATAATGACTAAAAAGAAGTCATCAGGCAAAATGGTTTGCCATTTTAGCTCAAATTGGAGCATTGAACAAAGGTTGCAGACAGCCTGACACTTGGCTTGGACATTACTTATCCAAATTAAGGATATGTGCTAAAGCTCAAAGGATATGCATAAAGATTTCGATTTCACTTGCTGATCCTTTGCTTTACAGCCAAGGTGTTCCAAGCCACATTTTTCAAACATCTCAATTTCCTGAAATTGAAACAGTAATACGTATATTCAACAACATTTACACTTAACAGATCTACATAATCAAACAGAGTCACACAAGGTATTTATTTCTCTACAGTCAGAGAGGGGGGGGGGGGGGGGGGGGGGGGGGGGTGACAGTTAAGTAGAAGTCCTTGTTTTGAGTCTTAGTTCACAGTAAAATTTAAAAGAGAAAGGATTCTTTGAAGTGTATCATTGTATATTCCACATGTATCAGAAGTAACACTGAAACTAATAAATTTAGAAGCTGATATTTTCAAGATTATGATACTTCGAGCAGAGTTTGATCCTCTTGGCTTACTGTCTTTCCTATCAGAAGTGATCTTTTAGGCAAACTTAAAGTTCTTAGTTTCCTTTATAGTTCTTGCTTCACCTCTAAGTAATTCCTAAGCCACCCTCACTGCAACTTTATGATGGATGGGAGGATAAATGCATCCCAGGAAGCATTGAAAAACTTAATGCACACTCCATGCAATAAATGATATGCCTTGACAGGTTGTTGAATTTGATTCCAGTCCTGTTTAGTGCTACCTTTTTGCTGTAAGTAGACAAGAGCATCCCCTGTTAAACAATTAAATTTCATCAAATGTCCAATTTTTTTATGAGATAGTCCACATTGAAATTAAACAAAGGAGATAGGTGGTCATGTATGAGTTAGGTATCACCTTCTCACTCTGATTCCAATTTTCTTGTTCATTCTCTTCTCTGGGTGATCATCACATGGCATATCAAAATCTGCTTAATTTGAATTCAGGATTAAGCATTACGCCATCAATTGGATGGAACTTCTACTTAGCATCTTCCCTTTCCCCCGTCCTTTTGCAATAACAATGAAAAACAACATATATGCTTTGGCTAAAGAACTAGCGGAGACAAAAGTAAAATCCACACCCAAGCAAAGTATTTTTGAGGCAAAGCACGTTAAGCAGCTGAAAACCACGCGCTGCACATGCATGACGCGTTCATCAGGCCTTATAACAGGCAAGATGAATCAGATCAAACAAGGCGTGTAGCGCGTGGGAGGTTTTAAAGTTGAAACATAGTACTATTTTATTGATAAGGCAGGCAAAAGATGCAAAAGAATAAGGGGAAAAAAGGGCTAAAGTTGTGGTCACCAAATGTGGAGCAATGAAGTTGGTCGCCGCATATCCCTTGGAAGATGCGGTCATTTCCATTTGGCATAAACCAAAGGGAGAAGAAACCCACAATTCAAATAACCACATTGTTTCTGTCTTTTATAAAGCTGTCTCACATATATCATCCTCAGCTAGCTAGAAGCCATACAGGATTACGACTGATGTGCGATTTCAAGATAGCTAGTCATTTCACTTAGTCATGGTGCCACCCCCACCATGCCAGAACCCAACAAAACTTGGCAACAGCAAGGGCTTAGTTGGTCTTTTCAGCATGGTGGGAGGTGGCGGAGTATAAATATTCAAGGTATGAATTTGATTTGATGGGAGGAATGGGGGGTTTGGTTGAATTGCAATAGCAAATATGTCAACCACATCCAGGGGACTGTTTCCCCCACAGGGCAATTATAATCCTTTGGCATGCACTTTAAGTTGAAGATGATCTCTTATCTCTTCACTTCATGTGATGGGAGAAACTGGGCTTTTTTAGATTGCAACCAGATTTCACTGTAAGGGCTGGTTTCTCCCATAGGGCAACTTCAATCCTTTGGCAGTTTCACTTCTCTTTGCGCCATGTGATTACATCGTTGGAAAAGGTTCTATGAAGAACCATATGCAGCATGCCCGAGAGTTAGTTTTCTCTTTTAGTAATCTTTGTTTTACGTTTTCCTTTGTTTTTTTTTTTTTTTTTCATATTTTCTTAAGTGTGTGTTGTATGAAATAAGCAGTGGTTCGTGGGTGCTTTGCATTTGTGATTTTTGTTCTGTAACTCCTGGATGTATCAGAATATAGCAAGTAAGCTGCAATCACCATATGTTTCAGAATCCAGATCGTTTTACTGATGCAGCTTAATGTTAAGTCATCCAAAAATAAATGAATGGCAGCTCATTTGATTTAGTTTATTGTTATTACCTGTAGCTCCATTGTGCTAATGGGATGTGTCAATAAGAACTCAAACCCCATGCTAACCACGAATCAAAAAAGATTGGAAACACTGCACATGCACATAATCAGTCCATTATTTGCTGTGATATTTTTTGAGACATCGATCATGATTTTACTGATACGAGGGCACATGCAGTTTTTGACCCACATATAAATACCTAATTATGAGTGATTAAACATGGACAAATACTTAATCAATACACCCAAGGTGGCAAACGGTATGTCTTTTATATATTACTCGATAAATGTAACTGACATTCAACCCCTTAGCATTTTGTGGACTCTGTTCGTCCATTCAAGGCCATCTCAAGCATCTTTTCAGAGTTCCATACACAATCTTTTTCATCGTACATTTAACTTTAAAGCAATTTTATCCCACCTACCACCAATCAAGTTAAATTTGCTCTTCTGCTGCTCAGATTTGGCCATTTATTTTCTCTTTACACAAGTAAATACTACGATACAGTTTTCCAACCGATTTGATATGGTCATACTTAAACAAGAACAAAAAGGGATTTCAATTCCTTAAGCAACTTCTGTATAACCCACTACTCTTGCCAAATTGAAAAGGAATGCTATATCTCACCAGCTTGAGCTGAAACCTGAGGAAACGATTCTGCCCATAGGGCCAGAACTACAGCATGACATCGCCAACATTCAACAAGCATTAACTCTTACAACTACAGCCTTGAAGGACTTGCATAAAATGGAGACATAATCTGGGTTCTTGTGGCCAGGATGATTCTGTTAAAATCCTGGAAAGCTCACAATTATTCTCAAACAGAACAGGAAGGTATAAACTCTAAACTCTAAAAGGGAACTGGTGATACAGCGCATGACACGGCCTTTGCCGTTCTCTGCCTCTCAAGACCATGAAAGCAAACTCAAGTCCAAGAAAAGGTAAGCAAATAAGCATCCATCATTTCTGCCCTTGCTAGCTCAAGCATGGGCAAAAGGAGCACAAAAGGCATGGTGCAGACAACATTAATGGCCTTTCTGTTAATTAGAAAATGAGCTCCTGTGAACTGTGATGGATCCAACTTTTTTCTTTAATTTCTTGATATGTTAGACAAAGTCACCTGACTATCTAAGATATTTGATTTTTTTTCTTAGGAGAAAGATAGTGTATCTGATCAATTCCCTCCAACAGTGCTACACGTTCCAAATTTCCATTAGCAGGCAGACAGCAGAAAGTGGAGGAGCAGACTTTAAGCCTGTGATCCTGCTCAAAATCAGGAATATTCCGAGTGTCTTACCAACAACACTTCAGAATCAACATGTTTCAACCCCTTTCTTGCTGCTCTGCTGAAAACTGATATGTTTGAGTACTCTACCTAGAAGTATGTTTTGAGCCAAGAGCCAGCTATTTTAGCTAGAGGCTTTAGATTCCCAAGGCAAATTCTTTGCTACAACCTGATGGATTTAGGTCTGTCCCAATAGAAGCCTCGTGACAACGACAGAAAACAAGAAATTGGTATAGTCATTACCCATGAGTGATGCCATATTGTTGGCACTATGGCTGTGGGGAGAATATTTTAAAGCATATATGATAGGTTTATTCCCTAAGTCTCATCAAAAGATACTTTCTATATAGTACAATGATTATTCTTTGAAACATTCCGTTGTTAAAGAATTTGAAATTTTAATTTGAAGATTTTTTGTTCAAATTCTAAAATTGAAAAAATAGGATTTATGAAAGAAGAAGAATTACTTTTCTTTATGTAACATTCAATATCATATGTACTAAAAAAAAATTATAATTTCATGCAACATAAGCAATCTCGAAGCTTTTACACCACTCCACATTATTTGCATCATGGAAGTCATCTAGCTGTGCCTAGATGTCATAATCTCAAAGGAGAATGTCATAGTTCCAAAGGAGGATGTAATGGTCCTAGCAAGAAGTAATGAATCTCATATTAGTTATGTATTAAAATGAGATTAGGTATTAAAGATTCACATTATTTTTAAGTTGTGAGATATTTTTTGTGGGATAAAACCATGAGATCAACAAAGTCAAAACAGGCAAAACCATGACAGAAGGTGTTATGGTCCTAACGGGGAGCCATTAATCCCTTATCGAGAAGATGCCATGGTCCTTGTAGAGAATCATGAAAGTCATATCAAGAGAGGATGTAATGGTCCCTGAAAGGAGTCATAAATTTTATATCGACTATGTATTAAAGTGAGATTGAGTATTTAAAGGTTCGTACCATTTTTAACATAACTTGCAATAACATACCTTGCATATTGATGTATGTTGTCACAATTAGTATCAAAGCAAGCTTTAAGAAACGAAGTGCCACCATGGGATTTATGGTTTCCTTTTGGGACCATGACATCTTCCTTGATGTAGGATTAATAGCTCTTCGCTAGGTTCATGACATCCTCCCCGATGTGAGATTAATAGCTCTCTACTAGGACCATAACATTCTCCCTAATGTGGAATTAATAACTCTCCGTTAGGATCATTACATTTTCTCCCACTCCAACAAGAGCCTATCTCTAAACCTTTACACAAATAAGTGAGGAGCCATTAATCCTATGTCGAGGCGGATGTCATGGTCCCAAATGAGAGTCATGAATCTCACATCAATCGTGTGTTAAAGTGAGACTGGGTTGGTTCTAAATTAGATTGAGATTGGGTTGGTCAAAAAATAATAATAAATACTACATTGATGGTGTAATAAAATGAGATTAAGCATTTAAGAGTCCAAAAAATTAAAATAAACAATATCTTACAAATTAGTGCGAACCATCACATTGAGACCTGAAGTAGTAACCAATACCAATATCCCTAGCTTATTAAATTTGTATATATCAAATCGTTGCTTTCAAAAATAATAGGAGGGGAAGTTTAGGGAGTTGATAACACTGTCAACTTCACCCAAATGAACCTAATAAAGTTGCTTTGCTTTCCAATCTTCGTTCTTCACCGCAAGTTTTTGGCCTTTTTGTAACCAATGGAGAATTAAAGAAATACAGATTAACACTCATCCAGCTAATTATAAATTCAAGAAGAAATTATGGTAGGGAATCATAATAATAAATTAAGTGCCTATAATCATATATTCAAAATTATTTATAAATATTAGTCTAAAAAGTGATATTTTCTTGTGTATATTCTTTCAAGTGAAATTTCTGACATTGATCAAATATCAATTGGATGTCTCTCACACGCATTTCTTTCACATTGCTGAAGATATTTGTGAATTGGCTTAGATCCCATTTGGTTTTGGTAAATTTGAAACTGAGAATTGTTTCCAAGTGTTTGTAAAACTGAGAATTTTTTTATTTAAATGTCTTTGTAAATTCCTTTTGTAGTAAGCAAACCCAAATTAGTAGTATTTTCCTTCACAATTTTATGTACTTCTGCTAGGATATACCACGCAAAACCAAAATTGGGTGCATAGCTTACTTAAAATTTGGTCTCACTTTGAGCATGAGATGCACAGATCTCCTCCCAACAGGAAAGGATTTGAGACGGACAGATAGCAACAACTTTGATACTACATCTTCAATTCTTGATCGTTTCTACAAGGAAAGGGGCACGAAGGTCGGTTTTTTTGGAATACATGCACATTGTCCTATTTATTTTCTTTGTTATCCAAAGTAAGAATTCGTACTAATCTTTTGTTATACTCTTATCCTATATAAAGTTAAATTTTTAATCTACTTGTTGAGAATACTCTTTACTTAATATTCCTTGAGTGTAAAATTTTTTCAATATAAACAACTTACATGTTTTCTAACTGTGCTATAGTTATGGGTTTACATTTATAATCAAAAGACATGTGTGAGAGACGGTGGAAACCCTATATTTATATGCTCAATATTTAATATATCTTTTACTAATATGAGATTTGTGACATTTTACCCTATTCAATTGTGTAATGTCCTCGTTACATTGACTCTTTACTCATTAAAAGAAAAAAACTCTTACATTGACTTGAGTTTACCTTAATTTTTATATCTTTTATGAAGACTTCAAATCAACGAAGATTTGAATCTGCTTTGATCCTATTAATCACGAGTTCACGTTTAAGAATAGAAAGGCAATTTTTACTAGCAAAATGATAATTTCTTGCTTGTTATTTAATGCAACCTTAATTAAAAAAACTTAAAAGTATCGCTTGCTAACAATGGTATGGAGATTAATCCATCATCAAACCCAAATCATCCTTTCAACCTCCTCCAATTTCATTTCTCCTATTTCTTCCATCAAATTCCATTAAAGTTTAGTCATGACAAAGCCCTTAATATTAAGCTAAATCCTGCCTAACTTTACCTAGAAAATACCAATATTCCCGAAAGATACTCAAATTTCCAGGAAATGAAGCCCAACCCAAATTCACTTTGTTTAAACCAAATTTAAAAATGTGCTTCACTATGGTTGGTCAAAATTCCAAAGTTTTAAATCCCACTAACGGCTATAAAATAATTGCCACGTGGCAATCCATTCTTTTTTCCCGCCACCATTGTAAAATCTTCTCATTTTCACTCCGAAATTTGTTTCCCCCAAAGTAAGCTTTGGCTTAATCCACTATTTTCCCTCACGCGCCACCTAAACGCGCGGGAAGGACGCTTTCCTTCCACGCAAATAAAGTAAAAGGAACACGTAATTCCAGCCGAGGGCAGCAAGAGACCAAGCTGTCGAAGGAAGAAGAGGGAGCCACGAGGGATGGTGTGGACTTCACGCTCTGTGAAGGCATGTGGGTCGAATTGTCTTACGTTTTGTGCTAATTTAGCTCAGCAGAATCTTAAAGCGCTCGTAAAATTATTTGGCGAAATCTGATTGGTCAAAATCTGAAAATCGTTAATTGGCTCAGCCTCGAAAATTCACGAGTTTCAACAACATTTTGGAGAAAATAAAACGAGGAAGCAGAGATTTATGATAGGGTTACCCTCCTAATTTCATCATTGGACGAGAATGCCCCTACAATGGTGGAGTTGCTGTCATTTAATTTTTTGGATTCAGCCTAGCTGGTCTTTTGGGATTTGCTAAGAAATCCTTGTATGTTTTGTTTATTGTTATTGCCACCCCAAAATTTTGCATTATAGACTTTATTTAACATTTTTCTAGGTTAAAAATTAAGATACAAAATGAGAAGTGACTTATCACTAATCTTGTCCTCATTTTGATTCTTTGAGTGTTAACCTTTACATGAAGTGCGTAAGAGCTAGATTAATGTTGTAATTTATAAATATGTTCAAAAGATTTAATTTGAAATCACCATCTAATAAGGTTTCTTTTATTTATTTTTTTGAAAAGTAAGATTTGCTTTATTATTAAGTTGCATTTTAACTCGAGTGATGTTCTTTCACGTGAAAATCATACTCACTCTTTCCTCTCATGATGTCATGTTACTATAACTTAAGATATGATATTAATTAAATAACTAATTATAGATTTGATATATCACTAAGTAATAGGGACAAGAATAGATCATTTTTTCCTTCTTTGGAGCTTGAATAAAAAATACACAATGTTCTCTTGATCTTAGATCAAGCTGATATATGATTTTACACTTTATTTTTAATATTAATTAAATGAATTAATATTGAAATTTTTAAAGATAGTCCATGGAAGACACAATTTGCAAGGATATATTCCTAAAGGGAATGTACTAAGTAAGGAGGATTAGAATTTGGAAGGGTTGACTAACGCAAAAACCTACAAGTAAGGGGGACGGAATGAAAATTATAAAAATACGTGAACCTTTAGAAACCGAAAACCATGTCGATTCGTAAGGGCTAGTTTCGTCATTAAATAAATACAAAGGCTGTCGTATCTCTCTTCTATCTTTCTCTCTCCTCCCCTGTTTCTTTTGGGCTCTTTGAAAGAAGAAAACCTATCATCTTCCTTCCACCAATCCGCAAAACAAAAAACCCCTAATTTCCCTTTTTTTTTTTTTTATCTTCTCTTTGCAAACAATCAAAAACTCCTCAAAAATTCCATCCGTTCATCCATCTCCATGCATGTTTTACGAAATCTCTCTTGATTTGTTATTGGAAACGGAGTCCCTCTAGGGTTTTTGATTTGATCTGGGGTTTTTGCCTTTTCGTTTTTTATATATTAAATGGCGAACGGTACGGACGCGGAGGATTTCGTGGTTTTATCTCGGGTAAGGACGGGTCTGAAGCGTGAATTCGAATTTGCTTTGAAGGTTCAAGCAGAGATCTGTGGGTCTTTGGGTCGGACTCGGTCCAGGAAGGCACAGAATGGACCGGTGTGGAGCCCGGGTAACCGGAGCAACAAGAAATCGAAGAGAGAAGTCAAGGTTGAGAAAGAGAAGAGTGATTTGGAGAAATCTGTGAGGGTTGTGGAGGAATCGGTGGATTTGATGAGTGAAGAAGAGGCGAAAAGCGATGTGGTTGATGTGGACGAGCCGAAGAGAGAGGTGGATGGTTGTGAAGAGGAGGAATCGAAAAGGGTCGAGGAAAAGGAAGAGGAAGTTAAAGATGGGGTTGTTGAACCAATGTGTGAAGATGAGGATGACAAGGGAGGGAAGGAAAAAAGTGAACCTGAAAAGGCGGTAATAGGTTCACAAGAAGAAAAACAGAAAGAGGAAGAAAAGGAAGAAGAAAAAGAGGAGGAAGAGAAGAAGGAAGTAAAGGAAGAAGTAAAAGAGGAAGAAGAAAAGGAATCGAAAATGGATGTCGACATTAGAGAGAAGGAAAGTGAAGTGGAAAATGCAACGAAGAATGTAGAAGAAGGAAAGAGAAAGGAGGATTTGGTAATACAAAGTGAGCCCTGCGAAGTGGATATGGGAATGCCAGTTTTGGTTAGTTGCGAGGGTGATAGTAAGTTAGAGGAGGTGGTGAACGAAGAGAAGCCTCTACGGAGGTTTACTCGATCCTTGTTGAAACCAAAGGTGGAGACGGTGAAGAAAACTGCTGTGAGAGATGCTGTTATTGTGAAAGTGAGTGATGGGAAAAGAGCTGGTGATGATAATAGAGCTAAAATTGTGGGTAGTCCAATGAAGCAGGAAATGAATGTGTCTACCAAGTTTGTGAGAAATTTCCCGACTAAGTTAAAGGATCTTTTCGATTCAGGTATGCTTGAGGGAATAAATGTGAGGTACGCACGAAGCTCAAAGGTATGGTTCTGGAAAAATTTTATAGTGAAATATTTGAATGTCTTGCGCTTTTGTTTTGAAATTTGGTGATGAATGTTTCTGTTATTGCAGGTTACAAGAGGTTCAGGGAGTAGTGGGCTTCGAGGAGTAATTAAGGGCTCCGGGATATTGTGTTTTTGTAGTGCTTGCAAGGGGGTTAATGTGAGGGCTTATTTATTTATTAATGTGTCTTGTCATAATGCCTTATTTTGCTAATTTGCAAATATCCTAATGTTGCTTTTGCGGATCTTTTATCATGAATGAAGACTATTGCCCCTACCTTATATGAGATTCATGCGGGTAGCTCAAACAAACGTCCAGCAGAGTATATTCACCTGGAGAATGGGAATACGCTGCGTGATGTAATGAATGCATGCAAACAGAATTCATTGACCACATTGGAGAATGCTCTGCGGATGGTGATTGGTTCTTCCATGAAGAAATCCAGCTTTTGTTTGAACTGCAGAGGTTGATTTTGAATTTCCTTTATATTACATATATATTTTTTAATCATTGGTGTTTGTCCAGACAGTTTAATGTTAGTTGCCTTATATTATTGTAGAGTCCATTACTGGAACTGGCTCTAGGAAAGCTGTAATTCTATGTAATTCATGCGTGGATGTAAAAGAGTCTCAAGACAGCTCTACTGGAGTGGCTGATGCTAATGATAGGTATGGTTTGATCGGTGTTTTTAGCCTGCGTCTCTTGGTTCGCCTTTATAATATTTTATTTTTTTCATTTGTTTGTGTTATCATGGCTGCAGAATTATGAACTTGCAGTAAACCCAAGAATTATATGATCCTGGCCTTGTTATTTGTGTTACATCAGTAATAAGAATAGGAATATATTTTCTCTTCTGAGTTTGGAAGATGGGGAAAATGAAATGTTCTCTTATGTTGGAAACTCCCTTGTCTAGTGCTGGCTTTGTGGCATACTACCGTTTTGTTCTAACCTTTGGTTGCATTCACATTTTTCCGTCAGCAGATGGAAAAGTTTGGTCTCAATTTTTGTCAAACTTATGAGTCTTGATGTGGTTTTCTAATACTAAAGAGCAGTAAATTTGTGTAAATGTTAATTAGAGTCTATGTTTGCTGCTTATATAATTTGTATGCTAGCAATTTATAGTTGCAAATGCACACAGAAAGTCACAAAATTGCTTGTACTCAGATGATAATACTTTTCTCTATTCTGCAGGATCAGAGATAGGATAATCCTTTATTTTAAAATTTTATTTTCTTTTTGTTTCAGATCACCAAAACCAACTGTGGTTGCAAAGTCACCCATCAGTGCTTCAAAGTGCAGCTCATCACAAACTAAGAGTCAGGGAAGAGTAACCAGAAAGTAAGTATTATTTTTGCATTTAGATATTCAGATTACCTGTTTGACATTTTTCTGTTGTATATAGTTGATGTAGATACTTTTGGCATAATTGTTGTTATTGAAATTATTTATTGTGTTAATCTCTTTGGTACTGCTTTCAAAGGGATCTGCGGATGCATAAATTGGTATTTGAGGAAAATGGGTTGCCAGATGGAACTGAGCTAGGGTATTTTGTTCGTGGACAGGTTAGTGTGAATATATTTTAGCATATATTTTGTCTATTCTTACTAGATATGTCTTTTCTAAGTGGTGATTTGATGTGTTGCAGAAAATGCTTGTTGGTTATAAAAGGGGATTTGGAATACTTTGCACCTGCTGCAATTCAGAGGTGCCTTTTTTGTTTTTCCCACCAATGAAATTGTTGTTTCCTAAGTTCTCTCTGATATTTGATTTTCTTTGTGTTAAATGAGCAGATCAGCCCCTCACAGTTTGAAGCTCATGCTGGTTGGGCAACTCGTCGCAAGCCGTAAGTCTCTGTTCAATCTTAGGTTGTCAAGCTTTGTTGTTTAGTCAATTTCGATCTTGTGATTGATATCTTGCAATAGTGAGCCACAGCTCATGTAGGTTCTGATGTGGTGAAACAATGGCAATTTTTGAATAAGCCAGGGCACCAAATTTTAGGCATGGAACATTGGCAATTAATAAAAGTGGCTTTGTGCATTTAGTGCATATATCTATATACATAAATGTGTTTTTGACATATCTTACTTTGTTTACAGTTTTCAACACATTTACACATCAAATGGAGTATCTCTTCATGAATTGTCAATATCCCTGTTGAAGACTCGGAAGTTCTCTACAAATGAGAATGATGACCTATGCAGCATCTGTTTGGATGGAGGGAATCTATTGTGTTGTGATACATGTCCAAGGGCTTTTCACAAAGGTCAGTTTTTAACTTTTCCTTGAATATTCTGTATTATTGGCAACTTTTCAGGCTACAGTTGATTGTATTAACCATTGATGTGCTGGATGCATAACAACAGCAGTAAAGAATGTAACTCGTACATGCAATAAATGATACCTTGAGGTTATCAACTTCGAAACTTCATGACGTCTTGGATTATTGGGGAATGTCAAACCATATTCTAAATTCTGAACTTATCTGATTATTACCCTCATCAACTTCCAACCTTCATGAACAATTTATCTCAGTGCCTGCAATTGTTCTTTTTTGTCTAATCTTTGTCTTCTTTCTTGTGTTCATGTTCTAATCTTTGTCTTCTTTTTTGTCAATAATAACTATTGTCTAATTTTTTTGTGTTGGAGTTGAGGACTATGACTTTTGCTCTTAGTTGGCTGTAATGCATTTCTTAACAGAATGGCCTTAGTGGAGGCAAAATTGTGTTCTGATGACATGTTACAATTACTCAAGCACCCATGTGGTCAATGATGTTTCAAAAGTGAAATTAACTATTTATGGATGTCAAGTGTTGTAGGGACTTGTAATTTCTGTAAGCAACTTGCTCTTGAAAACATGTGCAAACCTGCATGCGAGGACCGTGTTTTGTCCTCCTTTTCCCACCCACCTATCACTTTCACTTGTAACTCAACTTCGTAGTGAGATGTGAGAGTTTTTTACTATTTTGTTCCCATTCTAAAGACTTATGTTCTTACTCAGTTATGGTGTATTTTTGTGTTTCTCTTGGGGTTGCCTAGAGTGAACCTTATGCCTTGGGTTGTTTAGACTGAGGTTTGACCTTTTACAACACTGGTCAATACATATTTTGAATTTAAAATTATTGAGAATATCTGAGTCACTTATGTTCAAACAGAATGTGTAATATCTGAGTTACTTCAGTCAATACTTTTTTGTTATTAGTGTAGATTCCTGTTGGACTCATGATCTATTTCTGGCTGATTACAGATTGTGTTTCTCTGCCAAACATTCCAACTGGTACTTGGCACTGTAGATATTGCCAGAATAACTTCCAAAAGGAAAAGTTTGTGGAACGTAATGTCAATGCTCTAGCTGCAGGAAGAGTTGCTGGAATTGATCCAATAGAACAGATAACGAAGAGATGCATTCGAATTATCAAAACTCCAGAGACTGAAGTTCTCAGTGTGTGTGTGCTTTGCAGGTCAGATGCATTCACTATTTGGATTATTTCTTTGTTGTTGTGAATCATTTATTCTTCAAAACACCCCCTCCCCCACGCCCTTCAAAGATTATGTCTAACAAAATATTTGCAATACTTAGATAAAAATTGCAAACATTTGTTAAATCTAACATTACAATCTGGACTTGAAATCTTTTAGAATGTTAAATCTTGATTAATTTACAGTCTGCATTGCTGAGAAACCACTTACCAATCTGATCCCAAAACTTGTATTTATTTGCAAATTGACTAATTTTTTATCGCAACGTGATCTGGTGCAGCACTCATGTGGAGGCTTAATTTTTTGGTCCCATTCTGTTGGTGTTTTAATTTATGTCTCTCTTTCTGTGATCATTTGAACTTTATTTTCTTTTTTCTGTATTGACATGTTATTGATATTTGCAGAGGCCAATCTTTTAGCAAGTCAGGATTTGGTCCTCGCACTGTTATACTTTGTGATCAGGTATCCTCTTGGTTCTGTTTGTGCTTGCAGTTGTAAATTCAAGCTTCTAGGTACTTGATATGCTAACTTTGTGATTGACATGTAATGATCTTTGTTCTCCATTTTTTCCTTATCAGTGTGAGAGAGAGTATCATGTGGGCTGTCTTAGGGATCACGATATGGATGACCTTAAGGTACCAATTTTTTTTGGTTAAATAATGCATAGCTTTTCCCAATTTGTTCTATTAATAAATTAGTATTGATACCATGTTTTCAACAGGAGTTGCCAAAAGGAAAGTGGTTTTGTTGCACAGATTGCAATAAAATTCATTCTGCTTTACAGAAATTGATAGTTCGTGGGGAAGAAAAGCTTCCTGAATCATCTCTGCTTGTTGTAAAGAAGAAGCATAAAGAACTGAGTTTGGAGAGCAACGCCAATCTTGATATAAGATGGAGGGTTCTCAGTGGGAAAATGACATCTTTTAATGACACTAGAGTATTGCTTTCCAGGGCTGTTGCGATCTTCCATGTAAGTAATGCTCTGTTTGTACTTTAAGAAAATTATTGCTGATCATCCATTTGATCTAACAGCAAGGTTAGCTAGAAAGTAAACAGTCTTTTTGGGCCTCTAGGGCCTGGACATCTTGTTTAGCCTGTATGGCTTTTGTATAAGCTTTAAGTTTTGTAGCTACTGTAGTGCATCTAACACGAGCCATCTTCTCGTAGTCTGTGTTGATTCTGTCTTTGATGTCAATAGGAAGCTATCCAGTTAAGTACTAATTGAATTATGATGTTACTTTGGTGCATTAGGACTGCTTTGATCCTATAAGTGACTCTGGATCTACCAAAGGTGATCTAATTCCATCAATGGTTTATGGGTAAGCGATAATCGTCTGCTCTTTGTATTTTATTGCTTCTCAGTCTTGATGCTTTCCATTTTGTGGTGCTTTCTTGAAGTTTGCTTTGTGAATGATAGCATTCTTTGGTTTGCAGGAGAACTGTGAAGGGCCAAGATTTCGGTGGCATGTACTGTGCCATATTAACTGTCAAGTGAGACTCATTTTTTGTTTTGTTAAGCTTCCTCCCAGTTTTGTCTTCTAGAATAGGGGTATCTGAACACCATGATTTATTTTTCCTGGTGCAGTCAAGTGGTCGTGTCAGCTGGTATTTTTAGGATTTTCGGGCAGGAAGTGGCTGAAATTCCCTTAGTTGCAACAAGTACTGAATGCCAAGGACAGGTAACCATCACAGTTTGATGGCAATAACCCTTTCCCCCACCCAATCTCTTTTTTTTTTTTTTTTGATAAGCTGAGATGCATTCAAACTAAAAGAACATGGATTTTGCAGGGTTATTTCCAATGCCTGTTTTCTTGCATTGAGAAGCTGCTTGGCTTCCTAAAAGTGAAAAACCTTGTGCTTCCGGCAGCTGATGAAGCAGAATCTATTTGGACAAAGAAATTCGGATTCAGCAAGATACCCCAGGAGGAGGTATGACTATTTCCGGCCCGCTTTTTCTTGAGTTAAAACAGTCATCGATATATCAATGAATGTAACATTTCTTCTATACTGCAGCTGAACAAATATAAAAGAGACTACCAAATGATGATCTTCCAGGGTACATCAATACTGCAGAAGCCAGTCCCGGAAATTCGATTGATTCGTAAAGCAGAGGATGAATGACTGACGTTGGGGGGGTCGGCATGTGAAATTTTGAGCATGGAGAAGCTAGTTTTTGAAGAGACTTTTCCTCATAAATGTACAGGGTTGCTTTTCTCTTTTTCTTGTACAGGAAATAGAAGTCCTTTAGGTGCTACCTCATCTTTTCTTTTTCGGTTCGTAGCACAGAAAATGCAAAATATACCAAAAATTTTAGGGGAAAGCTAATTCGGAGCAAGTTGGAAAAATTTTGATCTAGGCTTTCGGGACTTGATGTGCAGTTTTGTTCTTTGCACATTAATTGATGAAATTTCATCGGAATTTGGAGTCTTTATTTGTTATTTTGTTGGAATTTGTTTATACCAAATTTATCTCTTCATTTATTTTTTCTTTTTCGATTTAAACCAAACGTCTATATATACAACTGCGATTATTTGAGTTTAATAGATTTTGCATAGCTTCAACATGGCATGATTTACATCGTCCGATCCAGTTGTGGAGGAAGGAACCGTTGGAGAAAGCAGGAAAAAGAGAGAGACATGATTTATTGTTTATTCCTTTTGACGAATGATTCGATCCAAAAGCGGGAGAAATTTAAATTTTGAAATTCAAATTTCTTAAGCAAATTTCTTTAGTATTTAAAAATAACCCATATTAGGAAATGTAGTTATCTTTTGCCCCCACCCACAGCAAGTATGTTTCCTTATTACGGCTTTTGCCCTCGTCTATAATTCCATTCCACTCATTCTCTGTCTCTCCCTCTTCTCATTTCACTCTCTCTCGCGCTCTTCAAGGTACGCTCCACTGCTTTCTCTTTCTTAGGAATCATCTTCAAATCTTTTTTTAATAAAGATTGTATAATCCATTAATCTTTGCTGATTTTCTTTTTGCTTCAATTGCTTCGGTTTTTCAGATCGAATCTTGAATCGAACTTCGGTGCTTAAATACAGAAAGAAAATTAAGTGAGGTTTTTTTTTTTTTAACAAAATCAAGAAATGGGTCAGATCCAGTACTCTGAGAAATATTTCGATGATACTTACGAGTACAGGTAAAAACTTAATTTCATTTGATATTCAATGGTTTTGATCTCTTCAATCTGTTTGATTCTTTTAAAACATTAGGTTTTGAAGGTTTTTTTTTTTTTTTTGGGTTTTATATTTATTCAAGTTTCGTTTGTGGTGGTGTCCGTACAGGCATGTTGTTCTTCCTCCTGAAGTGGCCAAACTTCTCCCCAAGAATCGCCTCCTCTCTGAGGTATGTTTGTTTCTTAGGGTTTTACAGAAATATCTCCTTTTTCTTTTTAATTGTATTTTTGTTCATTCTTTAAAATTGATTCTTGTGTTTGTTTATTTCCATAATGTTTTATTAGAATAGTTTGCTTAGTTGATAGTCTAGTGAGGAAACTAATTAATAACCATAATTTTGAGTTTTGAGTTTGATCGTGCATGAATGATGAGATTGAAATAACTGGCTTTTGATATTGCAACTTACTTGCTACGGCATTTGGGCCTTGCATTTAAAGTTTTGTGCCAATTTTCCATCTTATCGAGGTAGCTGATTAAGCTCACTCATTATGACAAGTGCCCTTGTGTTGTTTTCCAGGAAGCATGATTATTTGTTCCTATACTTGCTCATATGTAGAACTCAAATATCTTGGTTTATGATTCTTATAGTATGAGACATGGTACATTTGCATCACTTAGTTTTGAAATATGGATTGGGTGAAGGAACTATGATTTTCAGTGTCATATGTTCTGTTCTATTTTGCAAAATGTTAGATATATATCTTATGGCTCATGTCTTGTTACTTTGTGATGGGACTAACAATACTGATGATGTATATTTTTTTTGGCCACCAATACTGCTGATGTTATATCCATTAGTTTTCAGGATTTCTAGGGCTTTGATTAGTTTGTGAGTTGGTTCATGTTGATAATGTTTTTGTAGAATGAGTGGCGTGCAATTGGAGTACAACAGAGTCGCGGTTGGGTCCATTATGCCATTCATCGCCCTGAACCACACATCATGCTCTTCAGGAGGCCTCTCAACTATCAGCAGCAACAGGAGAATCAGGCCCAGCAAGCCATGCTTGCTAAGTAATTAATATTAGTGTTCATTAATCAGTATCCAGAAAATGGATGAAAAAGAAAAAAAAAAAAACTTATTAGTGTTTATGCATGGCATAAACAGTTTGGGTGTTTTGGAATTCTGGGTTTGTAGTCTAATTCTCTACTGTGGGAGAATTCCATGTTAGGCTTGTTTCTTGCTTTCGCTACTGTGGTGTGGATGACATAATGTCATTGCAACTGCATCTTAGATATAAAAAAGCTTTAGATTTGGTGTACTGCTTAGATGGTTTTCATTAAAATTCTTCTTGAATGGTCACATGGATTTCACTTTTATATGATTTTGCTCTCCAAGATCACAGGATTTAAATGATTCCTGTGTATGTTTGTCAATCTTGATTTTTCCTCCTCCCACTAATTTGCACACTCATTTGTTCCTTAATAGCCAGATCCAGCTGCCTGGAACAGGCTTAAGGGCTGTCAGTCATTTTTGGGCTACTGCAGTAGCCATATTAGGCCGCAGCACTTCCTCTTGTGTTGCATGCGACCTAACTGGCCTGTTGGTGCTCCGGCTGGTGCTATTAGCCTAATCTTGTCGCAGCGAGCTTGTTACGGGCCAACAAGGTTTTCTGACTTTTATTTGGAGGAGTATTATTTAAAGAATTAGTTTTGCTCAATAATCAATACTCAATAATATATCCAATTAAAGTTATCCCCTAATATAAACTCTTCTTTTGTAATTAAGGACATCAAGCTATTCTTATCTGAATTAGTTTGAAATACCATCCTCATTATGCTTCAAAGCTTTGCTAAACCCTTTTTGAATTATTTTAAATATATATACAATTTATTTAGTTTACTTACTTTCTTTATCTTATAAACATATCTACAAGTTTCAAAGTGTATTACTATTTTATTAATAATCATTATTGAATTAAAATTTTAAAGTTGACTAGGAAAAGTAAGCATCCATCTAGTAGTTGTAAGGCACGTCTTCTTTTTCAGACAATCAAAAAAAAAAAAAAAAACCTAACACTAGTATTATAATAATTGAATTATGGTCCATGCGTTGCACACGGACCTCTTTCAACCTCTCATTTTTTTTCTTCAATATGTTTTCTCTATAGCTTTTCCGTGACGAAAGGAGGAAGCCCCACTTATGTAATAAATAGTGGCTAGCCGCGCGTAACAAACTACCACAAAAACTTTGCGCGAGAATATAAAAACAAAAAAAATATAATCATGGTTTTCTCTTACTCGCGATTTTTTTAAGCACAAGTTCAAAAAATTGTGTAGTTTTAATTTCTTTCACATAAATAAAAAATAGGTAGAAACTAAATATTAGTCTAACCTCAATAAATGAACAGCATTTAGTTAGGAAATAGCAGCAATAGAATGCGTAAAAAAAATTGATGAAACTACATTTTGGTCTAATTGATTTTTTTTTTTGAGGATAGGCTAAACATTAAACAATAGCCAATAAGCTTGATTTGGGCTAAAAAGAAGTTTGAGTAATGAGTGCTTTAATATCATCATTCGAATCTATGATAAGCAGTGGTTTAATTATTAGAATTTAAGTATGAAATATCTTAATTTTATTTCATTGTGTAAGTAAAATGATTATAAGATGCTTATTGTGGTCGGTAGACTTTAAATATGAAAACAAGAAAAGTGACATTGGACTTTAAGCGGCTCGCGTACAATTATTGTTCCCCTCTCCCCGCGAAAGTCAACTTCTCCCCTTAGCTTTTGGAACCAGAAAAACTATTTCCTTGCTCTAATTTAAGTATAACGTACAAAAAAAATTTTAAATTATTTTAAAAAATTTTGAATAAGTCATTATATTTTTATTGTGTTTAATTAAATTTTTATACTTTTATTTTAAATTAAATAAATTTTTATATTTTTTTATTTTGAATCAAATAAGCTTTTATCACTAATAATTGACTGATTTAGTCAAAATGTTATTTATTATTTTATGTAGCGTGACGTTGACTAGCATGTTAAAATATCATAATTGATTATGATGTGGCATATTGATATCTTATAATTGATTATGATATGACATGATAATTTAGTATGATAACATTATTATGTAATATTTTTCACTCTCTATATCAATATCACATCAATGTCATGTGAATATAAAAATACAAGTAATATTTTTATTAATAGCAATTAATCAATTATTAGTAATAATGGCTTAATTAATCTAAAATAAAAAATATAAAAACTTGATTGAATGTAAAAAAATAATTAAAATTTATTTAAATATTTTTGAATAATTTAAGGATTTATTTTAACATTATAATTTTAATTTATCCCCTCATCTACGGGTTCCTCATGTTACCTATACATCATTTAAATGGGGTAAAAAAGTACACATTTTCCACCTTAAAGATTGTTCAACTTATTTTAACATTATCATGTTAAAGTAATGGGATCACAGAGCATCGGTTTTCAACGTTAATTCATTGCAGTGATATACAGTGATCAGTAATCAATTTCATAAATTTTTGATGTAAAAGATCTACTAGAATAGCAATCGTAAAGTACATGACTTACATTCATTTATGCACTTTTTAATATTTTTTACACCAAAATCTGAATGTAATACTTGATCAGGCCAAGCTTCATTTGTTCCCCAATTCACTGCAATCACAAAATTACATGCTAAATCGTTTTTTCAGTACTGATAAGTTCATGATTACATTAAGTACTTTATATATGACGGAAATCTATGAAGCCCATAACTAAAGATTTATTTTTTAGTTTAGGATATGTTACACAATCTGTACAAATATGAATGATTTCATAATACAATATATGTATCAGAGTATTTAGATTTTTTTACAGCAAAATATGCATTATGTATTACAAGTATAATTTTTTTTTTAAATCTACAGATACTGCTTTGGAGTAAAAAATCATTGAAATTATGTAAAGATTTTAACACACGTACATGCATTTTATATATATATATATAATATAAAAGTTCCTTTCCTTTCTTTTCTTTTTTTTTTTTTTTTGTCTTTTCTATCAAGGCTTACCAATTTTGTTTTCTTTTGTGTAACAATGAGAATATGCATAGTATTACTAATATTAAAAGTATTTGTACCTGAACAGGATCATAAATATAATATACATATCTCTCTCGTACCTAACTACAATATTTTAATAATATTCTATTAAAATGTTTATTTAGTTTAAAATAATATGGATATTTGTTAAAAAATAACCTAATTCAAATTTAATAATAATAATAATAAATATAATCATTTTTATGTATTTAATTAATCAAAATTAAATCAATAAATTTTGTGTATAGATGATACCATATTATAAAATTACAGACTTCTAAAAGTATTCCTCTTACCTTGTCCCAATTATAAACTGAGTTACTTTTATTTAAACAAATCAAACAATTTATGTATCATTCATTACAGTCGTCGGTGAATTAAAAAAAAAATTGTGAGAAATGACCTTTCTTGATAAACACATTTTAAAAATAACCATCAAAATAAATTTAACTGTTTTTAACCATATTTAGTCATGACTTGACGAAAATACCCTTTAAACTATTTCAAATAAATTAAACCATTCATCACAATTTCTTCCCATTTCTCTCAATTTGTGCTTTTGATTTCTCTCTCACCATCTCAGTCTCTCAAATTTTATCGATTTCTTTGTTCGGCATTCGTCTGCTATGCTTCTGATTTCTTTCTCTCGCATTTTCAGATTTCTCTTTCTTACGCTTTTAAGACACCAAGCAATGATTTTGACGTGCTTGAGTGAGTGGTTGTTTAGAAAATTTGAATTTTAGGTATTTTGGATAAAATTAAAACAGTAGAAATAATCACAAATGTATGAAATAGCTTGTAATTGAATTAATTCGGGACCTAAATATCAATAAACTTAAAATTTTGAAATTTATAAATTTAGGTTTTCAAAGATTTTTTTTTTATTTTTAGTCAAAGTAGGTGTTTTAGATAAAAAAATATTTGTATTTTAATTTATGAAAACATGTTAGAAACACTTTAATCTGTGCCAAATTGTCAAAAAAATAAAAAAAAGAAAAAAGTTAAGAGGATTTGAAGTTTTGGTTCGTAAGTAACAACAACATTTTAGGCATTAAAATGTAACAAGATGTTTTTGAATATACCGTGTAACAATAATATTTTTTCAACATGGCATGTAACAACAATATTTTTTTTTCAACATGGCGTGTAACAACCTTTTTAACAATGACATGTAATAACAGTATTTTTTTTAACATGACGTATAACAACCTAACCATGACTTTTCACAAGTTTTTGTACATGGGGTGTAACAAGCTAATCATAACTTGTCACAGGTTTTTGTATATGGCTTGTCACATATTTTTGTACATGGTGTGTAACAAGCTAATCATGGCTTATCACATATTTTTGTACATAGTGTGTGACACGCTAATCATGACTTGTCACAGATTTTTTACATGATGTGTAACACGCTAACCATGGTTGAAGCTGAACTTCCAGTGGCGAGTTTTTGTGATGAATACGAGAGATGGAACTTGGAATCAATCAAGCAATTGCTCCCTCAAAATTTAATTCTCATGATCTCTGCAGTGATGATAGACCCATCAGGTGAGGAAATGGATGACTCCTACTGGTTGCACTCTAGCAAAGGTATGTTCACAGTTAAGTCTGCATATGAGATGCAAATATCTGATCCTACACAACTAATGATATGTTAGAAGAAAGTTTGGGCTTTAAACTCATCCAACAAGGTAAGGATGTTTGTCTGGAGAGTATTACATGATTCCTTACCAACTGCTTTTTGGTTACAAAATCGGGGATTATTATCTTCTCCTGTATGTTTAAGCTGTGGGTACTTTGAGGAGTAGTTAATTCATGTACTACGTGATTGCAGCAGAGTTAAACGGACGTGGCTATCATTTTTTCCCGACTTGGTAACAGAGGTTTTTTTATGCAAGGTCTACAAGTCTGGATATTAAACAATATGCAGAGTACGGTGTTCTTGGAAGGTATTCCATGGGGGACCATATTCATTCATGGTACTTTTGGTATTAGCGTAATTTATCTATTTTTGATGGAAAATTTTCTTGGCCTTGCAACGCCAAACAACTTATCTGGACAAAAGCTAAGGAAGCCTGGGACAGTTTACAACGTGATCAGCAAACATCTTATCTTTTAGGATTATTTTTTAAACTGTCCCGTAAAAAAATTGCACCTTTAATTTGCTTAGTGTATTATTACTACCCGGTCCATACGCGGTTTTATTCTTTTCCTTCGTTATAAAGGCAGTGCAGAAGAACCCAGAAATACCAAGCCGTCCTCGCTCCCTCAGCTGCGATTTATATATACAAGTTATAACAGCTTTTTATCACTGATGATGATCTAAATTTCCAACACCTGAAGCTTCAATATATATCAGTTGCAGAGCCTGCTAGTTCCGAAAACTCCACGCTTCTCGGGTTGGTCCTAACGCAGTTTACTATCTAAACCTTTTAAACGGTGACGGAGGCCGATTCCATTACAACAGACGAAAACTTGAGTTGGGAAATCTCTTTGAAGTTTGAGCTGCCATGTCGTTGCCAAGTCATGAAAATCCGAACGAGTTGACCCGATAGTCGAATTCAAGCTCTGAGAACTTTAATGAAGGTTCGACTTGTAGTTGGAGACCAATTTTGCCAGCCATGTCGCCAAACGAATTGACCCAGCAGTTGAACTCTCAGCGTCAGACAGACGTTGAGGTGGAGGCCGGTTCTGTGGCACGAAATGAAGATTCGATCTGTAGTTGGAGACCATTTTCACCAGTCATGTCACCGAACGAGATGAACCACTCGTTGAATTCAATTTTTGAGAATTTAATTGCTGAACAGCAGTTGAAGTCTCCGGAAAACTTTGAAGTGGAGACCAGTTCCGTGGCACAGACTGAAGATTTCAGTCCCATATGGATATCATTTGTAACAGACATGCTGCCACCAGGAGAAGGTAAACCAAACGAGGTACCCCAGCAGATCAATTATCCTGATCAGCAGTTAAATTCACTTGCTGAGAATTTAACTGCCGATCTGCGGTCGAACTCTCAAATAGACGTTGAAGTGGGATTACGGTGTTTGCAACCAAACCGAAGCCACCTGGATCACGAAGAAAGACCATCTGATCAAGCTTCAAATGGACGAAAACAGAGGGGTCGTAAACCAAGGGTAACACCAGTGGACATAGCAAAGATCCAACTTGATCAAGCTGGAGCATCAGCTGAAGCTTGCAATGGACAGAAACGAATTCGCACCGAGGAGCAAGAAAATGAAAAAGGAAAAAAAATGAAAGTGATAGAAAGTATCGGGCAGACGTTAGGGTAAAAGAAATCCCTATATTCATTTCCCATTGCCAAATATGAATCAGGAATTTCACTAATTTTTTTGTTTTCTGTTTTGCAAATGAAGAATGAGTTAAAGGAGCTGAGGAAAATCAAGCCAGTGTACGACAGACTTATGACTATAGCGTCCAGTTTTGGTGGGATTGATGAATTGGAGTCACAGATTAATGGCATGAACTCTGACATACATAAACTCCAAGAGAAAGAGGTAGAATACGATATGTTCCAGCAAGGAATTGAAATTCCCGATCGAGTTCCATCGATGAGGGCAAATGAAGTCCAAGTATGCGGAATTGAGGAAATGAAGTCCTTGTCAGATAAATTCAAGGTATTTAAGGCGCTGTAATTTTCCCTAGTTACTATATATCACAGCAGTTTAATCAGTTGCTTTAAACTCGTTAGTTTAACTGATCTCAAGATGTACGATTTGTCTGACAAGGAAATGGAGGCCGAATGCCATAGACTGCAACTACTGAAATCCAAGTACGGAGAAATTGAGGACATCGAATCCATGTTGGATAAATTCAAGAACATCGAGGCCGAGTCACAGAGGTTGGAGCACATAAAGATGTTGTTCGGCGGAATTGATGAAATTGAGCTCGAAATAGGTAGGCTTCAGAATATGGAGTTGCAGCTTGAAAGACATAAGCAAATGGTGAACCAAAAGGAACTGGACTCCTATCAGGCATCTCCTGGTAGTCTCCAGGTGTATCTCTCTTGCCCTTTATCTTTCATTTTATTTTTTTCGGTTTGATCTGGTGAAAGATGGTGTATATATATATGTACATTCGAGCCTGGCACATAAAGATTTCTCAACAATTTAAGTCTTTTTGTCTCGGAACATGTGATTTACTTTTTTGCTGCTTTTGATATGTTGCAGCAACTGGAGTTGGACCATTGCTACAGACAACTGCAAAAGGAGGCTGATTTGGATGGATTCGAGCAACTGAAGTCTAAGTTTGGTGGAACTGAGGAATTGGAGTTCAAGTTGGATAAATTCCATTGGATGGAGGCCGAGTTACATAAATTGGGGCAAATAATGTCTGAGTTTGGAGGAGTTGACGAAATGGAAGCCGAAATATATAGGCTTAAGGAAATAGAATCGCAGCACGACAAACAAAAGGAACTGCAGTTTTTTCCGGAATCTCCTGGTAGTCTCCAGGTATGTCTATGTCTATCATTGTATAGGTGAACAGATAACATACTCCAATCCTTCCGTGATAGGTATAAAGACAACAGATGACATTGGTATGCTGTCTCAAATTTTAGAGACAATGGGCACAGTTAACTCTAATTCTATAATTTACTTTGCAGGAGGAGCTTGGAGCGCAGTCATTGGACTTGAATGGCCGCTCTGACGCGGTATGGTTATTGCGTTTAATCGCACCCCTTAATTCGTTTGTTGAGTGAGGTTCAGTTCAGTATGTTCAACTAATATATTTCTCCAACTTATATTGATTGTTTCAGGTGTCAGCTGATGGAATCAGCCTAATGTCCCCTGCCGCTGTGAGGGGGACAAATACAATGCATGACATGCAGTATTCTGATGTGCTTGTGACTAAATTCATGGCGAAGCTTGATGATGACAGCGTTGTGTGCAACGTGGACCGCTCCAGCTTTAAAGATTTAGATGGAGAGCCCAAAAAAGTTGGCCAGTATTGTCTCCCACCGTCTCTGGTCTCGACTGCTGAGGATATCATCAAGGCCTATGGTGATATTACGAAAAAATGCAAATTCAGCACTAGAATTATTGAAGATATTTATGTTTTGTTTTGTGCTGCAATCAAAGAGATGGGTGATCTGTCGCTTGAACAAGTTACAGAAGAAGTTATGTTGAAGTGGAGAGACGCAATCACGGATGCTGACCGCAGTGCATGTGATGTGGAATTTGCTATGAAACATTTGGAGAAGATTGCTTATGGTTACTTTGGTCTCAAAGCATACAATGACCGCAATAGCTTGAAACAGAGGATGACAATTCTAAAGGCCGAAGAGGAAGTCTTGAGAAAGGAGCTTGAAAAGAAAGCAAATGAGATGAAGGCCGTTAAAGCCAAAGAAGGAGACTTAACATCTAAGCGATGCAAGGTTTGTCAGGAATTCGCGGATCAATTTTTGGACAAAACCATCAGTGTCTTTTGATTAATTGGATCTATGTTTTTTTTTTTCTTTTGAGTAATCTTGGGTCAGAGATCAGTACTTTGTAGTGGAAGTTAAGTCACTCAGTCGTAGGTGGAAAGTAGAGTAGTTGATAGCACTAGAGACTAGAGACTAAGGCGTTTAGTCTTTTACAGAAATCTTCAGTTTTCTTTATTTTTTGTTTAGTTTTTAATTTATTACTGTTTTTGGTTTACTGAGGAAAAGAGAAAGAAATTGGGGCTCTGGTTTCTTAACTAATTTAGATGCTTGCTAAGTGAACATAGTGCTGTTATATCTGAAAAAATTGATGAAAACAAATAGAATTGGTGTTTATATATGTAAAGCATAACAGTTTGGTTTTTCAGATGTCCCGGGTTTCCTGTTTTTTGTTGATAGTTTGAACTATCCACTCATTGATGATTGCAGGTCCAGAGTAGCTGACAGAGCTGCAGCTGCTCTGACCACCTAAAGAGACAGCCTTTGGATATTCTCTTGCAACATTTTCTGCTGTTCCTAACTCTCTCTGCAAGACTCTTTTGCAGTTATTAATGGGATTTCATGTCCTCAATAGCTTACTTCATGAATTTAACATTTCTTTCTCACTTATAAATTTTCTACCTTGGAATTCGCCTAACTTTATACCACTAATTTTGACTGACAAAGTATTTTGAGACAGTAATATTATTGTCTGATAACTTATTTCATCACTTCATGCTAATCTCAACTCCAAAATTGAAGATTACAATAATAAATAAACTTATTTATCAAGTTAATATATTTCTCTGTGACATTGTCTCCCTCGCTCACAACATGACAAGCATAAATCAATAAGAAAACAAAAACCAGACAAGAAGACATGAAACCCTTGCGCTTGCCAACGAGGGATAGCCTTCATATTTTCTAGCTTTCTGTCCGGAGGCTACTGTTGCAGAGGTTAGAGGGATACCTTTCTCTTGTTGCTATATAATTTGTAAATACCACATTTCCTCACAAAAAGAATAGATTTCTACCATTGAATTTTGCTTTTGTTGTTTGTGCTTGATAAATTAGTACAATTTGTAAAATAGTTAAGTTTTGTTATTTGAATTATCGACCGTAATTTTATTAATAGACATCATGAATAAATTTTATTGAAAAGATATTTTGATATCGTAAAATTCGTTAAATTATTTCATCAATTCATTTCTATCTTAAACTCCAAACTGAAGATAACAACCATAAATTAGCGACCCACTGTGAATTGAACTGTTGAAAATAAATGAGGCAAAATTAGTACTGCCCATTTAAAATTAAAAATCACAACAATTTGAAGAACTCTGAAGTTTCGAATTTTGGACTACGAAGAAGCTTCAGATAACCCATTATGTGTGAGATCATTTCACCTTGGTCCAGCCCATTTAGTATCGCTCTTTGACACCCATACGAGCCCAATGTCTTTTGCATGGATGTCATCTCCAGGAACCCAATTCTACACCTGACTCGGTTCAGTTATGAAGGACGTTCAAAACTCAATTACTCCATTTTGACTGTGAATGGGAGTTCTAAAAATGGTCAGGATGTTGCAGGTGGTGGAGTAGCACGTGACCACACGTGTAACTCCTTTTGTCTTTTCGGAACACTTTGGTCCCCAGAACTCTCTCAAAGTTGAATTACTGCACATGGTATATGCAGTCTAAAAACAACCCAGGGTCTTACGAGAATTTTCAACATAAAAAAAAATCAGAATCCAGAAAATGGATGAAAAAGAAAAAAAAACTTTTCAGTGTTTATGCATGGCATAAACAGTTTGGATGTTTTGGAATTCTGGGTTTGTAGTCTAATTCTCTACTGTGGGAGAATTCCATGTTAGGCTTGTTTCTTGCTTTTTCTACTGTGGTGTGGATGACATAATGTCATTGCTACTGCATCTTAGATATAAAAATGGTATAGGTCTGGTGCACTGCATAGATGGTGTTGATTAAAATTCTTCATGAATGGTCAAATGGATTTCACTTTTATATGATTTTGCTCTCGAAGATCACAGGATTTAAATGATTCCTATATTTGTCAATCTTGATTTTTCCTCCTAACAATAATTTGTACACTCTTTGGTTTTATGAACGCGTTTACTCCCCTTTTAAGTGTCTTTCTAAAGGGGTGAATTTCCAGGTTTTAAATGTGAAAAAGTTCTACGTCTAAATAATTGCATTTTAAGGATTTTAATACTTAAAAAGATGTTTACTTAAAAAAGTATAATCAAAATCAAAATTATTATTTTAAAAAAACTGAAAAAAGGAAAAATAAAAAAAAAAGAGCAAGGGCAGCTTTTTTTAAAGAAAAGAAAAACGAGCAAACGGTGCAGGAGCCCGCACGCAAGGGATCCGTATCCTTGCACGTAGGATGCCCTGCTTTTGCATGCGACCTAATTGGCCGTCAGTTGCTCTGGCTGGTGCTATTCGTGCAATCAAATTTTGAAGCCTTTTATGTCGATGAATATTTGGACTGGTGCCGCGGGACGTTTACTAATCCAACAAGACAATAGCATGTTGTCTTATATAATTAATACAGCAGTGAGCAGACCACTTATAAGTATATATAATCACTTATTTTACTTATTTTTTTCTTATAAACAAAATTATGGATCTTAAAATAAAACTATAAAAGATTCGATTATTATTGTTGAAATATACTATTGTTAACGAAACAAATGCATAATTATATATTAATATAATTAGAGTTAAGATTTTAAGTTTGAGAAGATGAAAATAAAAAATTTAATATTTGAGAGAACAAATTATAAAATTTTTAAAAAATAAAAGTAAAATTATAAAATTTTAAAACAAAACAAAAAAAAAATATATGTAAATTTTTAAAATTTTGAAGGGAGTAGGGGTAGACTTGTGCAACAGTGATTGCAACCGAGCAGTCGATCTCAACCGTCGATTCTTGTAATTGACAGTTGTTGTTACAATAGTTGATGGACACGATCAGCCTCATTGGTCAATCAGCTCGATCATCGGGGGACTCTCTCCCCCACGAACTGACTGATCAACTAACCTCCCACTCCCTTTTTTATTTATATTTGGAGGTAAAGACTATCCTACCCTTCGTTAGCCTCCCTACTAACCATCAGCCTTCCCTTTCCCCCTAGATAAAATCCCCAAAATTTCGATCTCCTCTTCTCCTAAACCTTATTAACTCATGTATTCATAGTCTATCCTTTTGTTGTCGCCAGTATCACTTCAGGTTGCTGCTAGCCATTTATTCTTATCTTTCTAGGCAGCAATTAGCAAGGTAAATTATAGATTGTTTTTTTGCTACTAATTTTGTGAAAATAACAAGAGAGAAAGCTTGAAAGATTATGGATATTATTTTTTTTAGTTAAAATTTATGCTAAAGAGAAAATATATTAGGGATTTTGAGTATTATATGTTATTTCTTACTTATAAAAAATAATATTAATGAAAATAAAAGCATTTGCAAGGGATTATATAAAACAATCCAAATCAAACAACAAAAAAGCTATTTAAAAAAGGTTGAACAAAAAAAAAAAACTGAAATCAACCACAATCAACCCAAGTCAATCCAAAACAAGTCAAGTCAACCCACCTAAAAAATTAACTCAAGACCGATCGAATTGAGACCGGGTAAAATCGACCGAAACCGACCTCTCACACCGTTCAGTTCATGCAATTTCTATAATAAATTTTTTTAATCGATTTTAAATAAAATCAAATCGACAATCGATAAAATCATACCGTACTAAATCCTAGACGGGAGACTTGCGAGCCCCCTTCCTTGGGGCCTGAGAAAATGATTATTGAATTAAAATAATAAATCCACGAGACACGCGAGCACATGCATAGGAAAAAACAAATGTCTTTTCCAAAACGCGGAAGAAAAGGTAAAGTCAATATAGTCCTAGTACAGTTGCTAGACTCGCGTAACGAATCTACTCCTGCGCGAGTAAAGAAAGAAAAAGAGAACACAATCGTGGTTCTGTCTCATGGTGGAAAGATTTGAATTGATCTGAGTAACAACCGACCTTTCCCACCCTGGACCTTCTTATGGAAAAGTTCTTATCTGTCCTTTTTTTTTTTTTTTTAGTTTTCTCCAATTTTCTCTCTCTCTCTCTCTCTCTCTTTTTTTACTTTCTCCCTTACCTGCTCACCACTTGCCTTAGGCTCTGTTCGATTAGCTAACAGGATAATGAAGAGATTGACAGTTCAGCAGTGAAATTGAGAGCTGCAAACGAAAGAATTAAGATTGAACTTGAGAGTGGAAAAAATTATGTTGGTCAAAATAGTCGTGACGTGATGAAAAGAGATAATTACTATAAAGGATTATTAAGTTGAAACTATGTTAATAAATTATTTTAATCTATATTCTGTATTTTACTTGATAATTTTACTAACCTAAATTTTTAATAAAAAAATATTAACACACTATTTTATATTAACATAATTCTTCATATAATGATCAATAAAGTTTTTTTTAGAAACAAATTAACACTTTATTTTATATTAATATAATTCTTAATATAATCATTAGTCAAAAATATTTTATAATTACAAGCAATAAATAATCAATATTTAACATGTCAAATATATTTTTTAATAATACTTTATTGCATATTTATTTATGAGTTTATGTAAGTATTTACCTATTTTAAGTTACTAAATAATTAGTAAATATTAAATAAAATTTGGAAAAATATTAAATAAAAAAAAACCAAAATTGTTGAGAAATTTAAAATTTGTCCAAATTGTTAGATCGGGGCCGGAATCAACCAAATTGGGCTACCTTGGAGGCCGGGAAAGGTCAGGTGGAGTACGTTTGGATGCAGGCACGGCGGCGACGAGCAAAAGGTGAAAATGCGCTCGGAAAACACGAGGAACTTTTTGAAATTCCGGCCAGACGCAAAATGAAGAATTAGAAAACCATGGGCTTGAACCCACATGACCAACTGTACTCGAGTCGGCCAATTAACTAAGCGTCAACGCCACGGTCACAGACACAGTGAGACAAAATCAAAACAGCAAGTGGAGCGTCGCGTAATAATATTAATAATAATAATAAATACGACATTTTAACGACCAGAAGCTAACAATTCAAGTGTTGTGCCCCTCTCCTCGCGTATGTGAAATTCTTTCTTAGCTTCTTGAACCCAAAACTATTTCTTTTTGCTTAGATTTCTACATAATTTAAAGTGATATGAAGCTGTTTTTATATAAGCCGCAGTTCCGAAAACTGATGATGGCTAAATTTCCAACAATAGAGCTTCAATATATAGCAGTTTCTGAGCTTGTTAAGCTCCGAAAACTCCATGCTTCTCCGGTTGGTCTACGCAATTTACTATCTAAACCTTTCAAACGAAACCAAGAAATTTGAGTTTGGGAAATCACTTTGTGAAGTTTGAACTGCCATGTCGTTGCCAAGTCAAGATAATTCGAACGAGTTGACCCAGCAGTTGGATTCAATCGCTGATCAGATCCTCCTTGAAGATGGGAGAACTTTTTTTTCCAGATCAATTCCTTTAGCCATTTCACCGGACGAATCGACCCAGCAGATGAACTCACAGCTTGAGCCAGACATGGAAGTGAAGACCGGTTCTGTGGCACAGAATGAAGATGGGAGTACTTGTTGGAGATCATTTTCACCAGACATTTCACTGAACGAGTCGTGGGGTTCAATCATTGAGATGTTAAGTACTGGTGAACCGCCATACCCTTCTGCAGACTTTAACGTAGCGCCCAGTTTCGTGGCGCAGACTGAAGATTTGAGTCTGACAATATTGACATCTAAAACAGACTTGCTGCCACCAGGAGAACGTAATCCTAAGGAGTTACCCCAGCCGTTGAACTCTCACGGACACGTTGAAAAGGGAGTACAGTGTTTTGAACCAAACGCAAGCCACATGGATCATGAAGAAAGACCATCTGATCAAGCTTCAAGTGGACGAAAACGAAGGGGTCCTAAACCAAGGGTAACACCAGCAAAAAAAGCAAAGAACCAAATAGATCAAGCAGGAGCATCAGCTGAGGCTTGCGATCGACAGAAACGAAAGTCTCGTGAACCAATAATTCGCAGAAAAGATCAAGAAAATGAAAGAAAAAAGAAAAAAAATGAGAATGATAGAAAGTATCGGGAAAACATTAAGGTAAAAGAATTCCCTGTATTCATTTTCCGTTGCTATATATGAGTTAAGGCGATTTCACTAATATTTTGGCTTTCTGGGTTGTTTATGAAGATTGAGTTAACGGATTTGAGGAAAATCAAGCCAGAGTACGATAGACTTATGAAACTAGCGTCCAGTTTTGGTGGGATTGATCAATTGGAGTCACAGATTAATCATATAAAATCTGAGTTACATAAACGTCAACAAGAAGAGGTGGGAAACGATATGTTCCAGCAAGTAATAGGTGATTCCGCCAATCAAGTTCCATTGATTAGGGCAAATGAAGTCCAAGTATGCGGAAATGAGGAAATGGAGTCCTTGTTGGATAAATATAAGGTATTTAATGCGCTATAATTTCCCTAGTTACCATCGCAGCAGTTTAATTAGTTGCTTTTAGCTTGAACTTTTACTTGTGAGATCATGTTAGTTTAACTGATCTTAAAATGTATGATTTTTCTCAATTTTTTTTTTATGAATGACAAGGAAATGGAGGTCGAGTCTCATAGACTGGAACTAATGAAATCCAAGTATGGAGAAATTGAGGAAATGGAAGCAATGTTGGATAAATTCAAGAACGTGGAGGCCGAGGCCAATAGCCTGGAACTAATGAAATCCAAGTATGGAGAAATTGACGAAATCGAATCCATGTTGGATAAATTCAAGAATTTGGAGGCTGAGTCACATAGGTTCGAGCAAATAAAGCTCTCGTTTGGTGGAGTTGATGAAATTGAGCCCGAAATAAATAGGCTTAAGAAAATAGAGCTGCAGCTCGAAAAACATAAGCAAATGGTGAACCGAAAGGAGCTGGACTCCTTTCAAGCGTCCCCATCCCCTGGTAGTCTCCAGGTATATCTCTCTTGCTCTCTATCTTTCGTTTTGATCTGGTGAAAGGTTAAAATTTAGAAGCCTAATGATTGACTCATAGTCTCATTCTTCCCTCCTTTATGACCGGCTTATATTTTTCCTGTTTTTCCATCCCTCAGATTTGTGATCAATCTTCAAGTGGCCTCTTCATTGAACTTACACTCATATCACTAACTTTACTTTTTTGGACACAAATTACTGTGAGTTAATAATTATTTGCCGCCTCTGAATGTTCCAGCAACTGGAGATGGATCAATTATACAGACAACAGCGAAAGGAGGCCGATTTCAATCGATTCGAGCAAATGAAGTCTAAGTTTGGTGGAACTAAGGAAATGGAGTCCAAGTTGGATAAATTCCATCGGATGGAGGCCGAGTTACATAGATTCGAACAAATAAAGTCCGAGTTCGGAGGAATTGATGAAATCGAGGCTCGAATCTATAGGCTTAAGGAAATAGAATCGCAGCACGACAATCAAAAGGAACTGCATTTTTTTCCGGAATCTCCGGGTAGTCTACAGGTACGTGAGTAAAAAGATCAATAAGTTACGTTCTAAAGTGTGAGAGTATGTTCCTTAAATTTCAAGGATCATGGAAATAATTAACTCTGTTCTATAGCTTGCTTTGCAGGAGCAGCGTGGAATGCAGTCATTGGACTTGACGGGCGACTCTGACATGGTATGGTTATTGCGTTAATCGCACCACTTTCGTTTGTTGAGTGAGAGGTTCAGTATGTTCATTTTTTAATTTATTTCTGCTTTGCACTAGTTTGTTTATTGTATTGATCTTTTCTCTGACTTATGCTGATTGTTTAGGTGTCAGTTGATGGAATTAGTCTAATGTCCCCTGCCGCTGTGAGGGAGACAAATATAACGCACGACATGCAGTATTCTGATGTGCTTGTGACTAAATTTATGGCGAAGCTTGATGATGACAGCGTCGTGAGCAACGTGGACCTCTCCAGCTTTAAAGATTTAGATGGAGAGCGCAAAAAAATTGGTAAGTATAGTATCCCACCGTCTCTGGTCTTGACTGCGGAGGGCATCATTAAGGCCTATGGTGATATTACGGACAAGTGCAGATTTGGTTATAGTGTTGTTGAGACTGCTTATATTTTGCTTTGTGCTGCGATCAAAGAGATGAGTAATTTGTCGCTTGAGCAAGTTAGCGAAGAGGTTATGTTGAAGTGGAGAGACGCAATTAAGGATGCTAACGGTCTTAACTGTGATGCAAAATTTGCTATGGAAGATTTGAAAAAAATTGCATACGGTTATTTTGGTATCAAAGCAAAAAGTGACAGTGAAATCTTGGAACAGAGGATGACAAGTCTAAAGACTGAAGTATTAGCCTTGAAAACGGAACTTGACAACAAGACAAAAGAGATGAAGGACCTGAAAGCCAAAGAAGAAGACTTGACATCAGCGCAATGCAAGGTTTGTCAGGAATTCGCGGATCAACTTTTAAAAAAACCCATCAGTGTTTTTTGATTAATTGGTTCTATGCTCTTTTTCTGTTCTTTTAAGTGATGTTGGGTCATATAACGGTACTTTCTAATAGAAGAATCATTCAGTTGTACGTGAAAAGTAGAGAAGTTATTGTAAAATTTACATGCTTGCGAAGTGAACATAACAGGTTGTTTTTTCAGATATCCTGGGTTTCCTTTTTTTTGTTGATAGTTTGAACTTTGAAGGTGGAAAAGATTCTACCATAACCTATCCCTTCTCTCTGCCTTTGATATCGCTGTAGAGATGCTTACTGGTGGTGACCACCAGATAAAACTAAATTCGGGTGTCTCGTTGTCTAAATTGCATCAAACACAATTTCTTCGAATTGCTACACATGACAGGATACCACCTCACTCTCTTTGCTTGGAAGAAATATTGCTCGCTCTTGTAAGATGTCTCCTGATTCTGAGAATCCTAAAGTTCATTGTCCTTAGGGATTGTCCGGTAGCTTGCTCTTTATATGATATTCTTGGAATTCCAAGCAAGGAATCCTTTCTTTTCCTCTGGTGTAACGTCCTTGACTGGAAGAACTCAAATCTCTCTTGTTTCTCTTCTCCTTTGGCATCCACGGGCTACCTTGTTTGCCTGTGGTAGTTGAAATTTTGGAAATAGAGGAATACAAGAATGTTTGATGGGTTATCCGCCCGAACCATAATAAGATTCTTTCAAGTTTTTCCTCCTCAGTGGATTGAGCTTTTCCACTTTTGTACAAAGAAAGTTTGAATTACGCCCTTGATTGGAACTTGGGAACCACCGCACTGCGGCCAAGATGAGACTAATTTAGATACTAACTTGCACCCTTAGGCTCCACTCATTGATGATTGCAGGTCCAGAGTAGCAGACAGAGCTGCAGCTAAAGGGACAGCCTTTGGATATTCTCTTGCAACATTTTTGCTGTTCCTAACACTCTGTGCAAGACTCTTTTGCAGATATTAATGGGATTTCATACCGTCAATAGCTTACTTCATGAATTTAACATTTCTTTCTCACTTATAATTTTCTACCTTGAAAGTTGCCTAAGTTTATATCGGTAATTTTTACTGACAAAGTATTTTGGGACAGTAATATCATTATCTGATAACTTATTTCATCACTTCATGCTAATCTCAAATCCAAATTGAAGATTATAATAATAAATAAACTTATTTATCAAGTTAATATATTTCTCTGTGACATTGTCTTCCTTGCTCACAACATGACAAGCATTGTCAAGCAATACAACCCTTTTTTTGTGGGATAAGCTAAATTTCATATTATCCTAAGTAAGGAGGAGGCCTGCTACTATGAGTACCTAGTCTGCTCAGAGAAGCAGCAACTAGAATGTATAGCAAAACTCACTACAAAGAAGAGCAGTTCACAGTTACATACAGCCACAAATCAATAAGGAAACAAAAATCAAACAAGAAAACAGGAAACACTTGCGCTTGCCAACGAGGGATAACCTTTATATTTCCTAGCTTTCTGTCCGGAGGCTACTGTTGCAGAGGTTAGATGGATGCCATTCTCTTGTTGCTATATAATTTGTAAATACCACATTACCTCACGAAAAGAATGGATTTCTACCATTGAATTTTGCTTTTGTTGTTTGTGCTTGATGAATTAGTATACCCCGCGTGTTATTTTGAAAGTACATCATGTAAAATAGTTAAGTTTTTGTTATTTGAATTATCGACTATAATCTTGTTAACAGGCATCATGAATAAATTTTATTGACAAAATATTTTGAAATCGTAAGATTTATTAAATTATTTTATCGTTTCATTTTTATCTAAACTCCAAACCGAAGATAACAACCATAAATTAGCACCCACTGTGAATTGAACTGCGAAGCTTAAGACTTGAATTGAACTGTTGAATATAAATGATACCAATTAGTACTGCCCATTTAAAATTAAAAATCACAACAATTTGAAGAACTCTGAAGTTCCGAATTTTGGGCTAAGGTGAAGCTCAGGACAACCCATTATTAGTGAGATCCTTTCACCTTGGTCCAGCTCATTTAGAATGGCTCTTTGACACCCATACGAGCCCAATTTCTTACGGCTGCGTGTCGTGTCCGGGACCCCAATTCTACACCTGACTCGGTTCAGTCATCAAGGGCCTTCAAAACTCCATTACTCGTTTTTTTTGTTGTCCTCTTTAGTCCAATTGAGAGTGGCTTAAATTTCCAATTCACTTCCATTCAGGTAATTAACTTCAGATTTAACAACCCCCTTTTCCAAATGGGTTTCTTTTAAATGTTGTTTGAATTTTCTTTCTTTATAAATATTTTTATTTATCTCTATCCTTAAAAAGCAATATGTTTTCCTTGTTTTATGTTCATTTTATTGAATCTTGAAGTGGGTTTTTGTCTGATGCTTATATTCTTTGGTCATTTGAGAACATTAAGCTACAATAATTTCAGGCTTGGCTCTATGATTCTTGTGGTATAAGACATGGTACATTTGCATCACTTCCCTTAGTTCTGAATTATGAATTGTGTGAAGGAACTATGTTTTTCAATGTCATATCTTCTGTTTTATTGTGCAAAATGATATATATATTCCCTTTATTTTCTTTGTGATTGGACTAACAATACTGATGATGTACATTCCATTAGTTTTCAGGATTTCTAGGGCTTTGAGTAGTTTGTGATTTGGTTCATGTTGATATTGTTTTGTAGATCGAACGAGTGGCGTATTGGAGTGCAACAGAGTCGTGGTTGGGTTCATTATGCCATTCTTCGCCCTGAACCACACATTATGCTCTTCAGGTAGCCTCTCAACAGTCAGCAGCAACAGGAGAATCAGGCCTAGCAAACCATGCTTGCTAAGTAATTATATTGGTGTTCATTAATCATTATCCAGAAAATGGATGAAAAAGAAAAAAAATAATTATCAATGTTTATGCCATGCATAAACAGTTTGGATGTTTTGGAATTCCTGGTTTGTAGTCTACTTCTCTACTGTGGGAGAATTCCATGTTAGGGCTTGTTTCTTGCTCTCTCTACTGCGGTGTGGATGACATAATGTCATTGCTACTGCATCTTTAGATATAAAAATGCTTTAGATCTGGTGTACTGCTTAAATGGTGTTGATTAAAATTCTTGATGAATGGTCACATGGATTTCACTTGTATATGATTTTGCTCTCGAAGATCACAGGATCTAAATGATTCCTATATATGTTTTTCAATCTTGATTTTTCCTCCTAACACTAATTTGTATACTCATTTGTTTCGTGATCCAGTTTACTCCCCTTTTCAAGTGTCTTTCGTAATGGATGAATTTTCAGGTTTTAAAGGGTTATCTATGTTTGCAAAAAAAAGAAAAAGAAAAAAACAAACAAATCATCAATTGTATGGAAATTGGAAAGCTTGGCCGCTTGAGGCTATTTGGTTATTTCCTGGCGCTCGATTAGCTCCGTAACACAAGTGAAAAAATTTTATTCTCCTCGTTTTACTATTATTTTTTTCATTTCCACTCGAATTACGATTTTTCTTTTTCTTCCTTTCTTTAAGTCTCTTTTCCCTTCTTCTGTTTTATTTTCCACCTCACCGGTTGCAAAATCCGATCGCTGTGGAAATGTCTTTTTCATGAATAAAGAAAAAAGCAATACTATTTTATTACTGTAACAGTGGTCGCCTCGCGTGCTATATATATTACTACAAAAACACAACACCTCTACCTAAACTTTGCGCGAGCAAAGAACAAAAAAAAAAAAATAGAGAGAATATAATGCTGGTTCTCTCTTACGCGTGATGTTTTTATTTTTTTTTCTTTTTTGCACAAGTTAAAAAATTATGTAGTTTTAGTTTCTTTGGCACAATTAAACAATAGGTAGAAAATTTAAATTAAATTAAATATTAGTCTAACCATATAGGCATTTAACAATTAGCATCATCAAGAAATAAATCGAGTTTGGTTAAGAAGTAGCAATGTAATAATGCCTATAAAAGGATAAAACTTTAAGCCAATAAGCTTGAATTTGGGCGTACCATATTAGGCCGTTTAACGAGTCAAATACCCTATAATTTTGAGATATCTGAACTTTAACTTTATTAAAAATTAACTACCCTAATCTTATTAATTACTCGAATAATTTAAAAATTACTACCTTAACCTTAACCCTAATGCATTCCTACTATTCTATAATTACCCTAACCCGTTTAAATACACAATTAAATAAAAAAATTATTAAAATCTTCTTCATGGGTATTCAATTACCCAATTAACTTTTCTAATATCGTAACTTCTCTTTAGATTTATATGTTATAAGTTTATATAAACAAAGGTATATATATTGTAATTAATTTCACAAAGGTATATATATGTTATAAGGTATATAAACAAAGGTTCTAAATTAGCCTTGAAAAGTTAAGTGTTAGGTTGTGGTTGAACCTTTGAAAAACCACTTTGGGTTATAGTTAAGCATGGGAAAAACTATTGTGAAAGGTTTTGGCTAAGCCTGGTAAAACTAATGTAAAGCTTGGTGAAAGCTTGTGACTTTCACCGTTCTTAGTGGATTGATTGGAAAATCCTTGGTTGAATAATTAAGGTAGTGGATGTAGGTCTTGGATCGAACCACTCTAAATTCTACTATGTTATCTACTCTGTTTTTGTTCTTATTTTCATTCATTCTTTTCACTTGCATTTTTTCCCATTTAGAGCTAATTTTTGAAAGAACCAAATTGTGCTATTCACCCCCATCTAGCATTTATAATTGAGACCAACAAGTGGTATCAGAGCTAGTTCCTTGTTCTTAAGGTCTAACACCCTATGAGAGGATCCAAATGACTTTCCAAAAATCCATAGTTGCTGAGGGACAATCAACAAATAGACTACCCCTGTTTGATGGCTCTAACTATCCTTATTGGAGCACTAGGATGTCAATTTACATTAGAGCTATAGATTATGAAATGTGGGACATCATAACTGATGGACCTTTTATTCTCTCAATTTTGAATGTAGTAACTAATGAGTTGATGCCAAAGCCAAGGTCTGAATGGACCGAGGCTAGAACTAAGAAAGTCCAAACAAACTTTAAGGCCATCAATACATTGCATTGTGCCTTGACCCCCATTGAATTCAACAAAGTTTCAAACCATACAACAGCTAAACAAGTGTGGGATAAACTTAGAATAATCCATAAAGAGACTTCTCAAGTTAAGGAGTCCAAAATAGCCCTCTTAACACATAACTATAAAATGTTTAAAATGTATCCTGGTGAAGACATCACTAGCATTCTAGACAGATTCACAAACATCACAAATAAATTGAGTCAGCTAGGCAAACAAATACCTGAGTATGAAATAGTTAAAAAACTTCTTAGAAGCCTACCAAAAAATTAGAAGCCTAAAGTAACTGCAATCCGAGAGGCCAAGGACCTAAATGTTATTATCTTAAATGAGATTTGTGGTTCTCTCCTTACTCATGAACTGGAGCTTAAAAAGGAAAGAATGTAGATCAAAAGCTCTATAAAGGTATGATCGGTTCACTACTCTATTTAACAGCAAACAGACCAGATATTCAGTTTAATATGTGTTTGTGTGCTAGCTTTCAGTCACAACATAAAGAATCACACTTAACAGTTGTTAGGAGAATTTTTAGATACCTCTTAGAAACCCAAACTTTAGGCATATGGTATTCTAGAGAGTCACTCCTTAGCTTAGTTGGATATTCAAATGCTGATTTTGCTGGTAGTAAAACTGATAGGAAAATCACTAGTGGAACCTGCCAATTTTTAGGTAGTATGCTTGTGTCATGGTCCAGTAAAAAGCAAAATTCAGTGGCTTTATCTATAGCAAAGGCAGAGTATGTATCACTAGGAAGCTGCTGTGCCCAAATATTATGGATTAAACAACAACTAAAGAATTATGGGTTATCAATGCATAACATACTAATATACCGTGATAATACAAGTGCAATTAACATTTCAAAAAATCCAGTACAACATTCTAGGACTAAGCACATTGAGATTAATCACCATTTTGTTAGAGACCATGCAGTGAAAGGTGATATTAAGATTGAATTCATGAATACTTTGCATCAATTAGCATATATTTTTACCAAACTTCTAAATGAAGATAGATTTTGTGAAATTAGGAGGAATTTAGGAATAATTAGTTTGTAAGAGTTATGAGAAAATTTTGGCTCATGCACATAAAACAAAATGCATTTAGTCGACTAAGGTGAATCTTAGTCAACTAAGAGTGTTCTATTAGCATTAAATAGTAAGATCAGTCAATAAAATGAAGAAAGAATAAAATAATGAAAAGAATGTGTCTACCGGGTAATAAAGAAAGGGGAAAAACTGCCTAAGTGAATAACGAAAATTTAGAGGGAATTTTTGTAATTTTAAGCAAATGAAATGAGGCAATATTTAAAGGGAAGGTAGATAGTTTTCTAAGAGGAAATTAAAACTGTTGACAATTTCTCTCTCCCTTAAAAATCGATCATCTGAAAATTAAAAACTTTTTTTTCTCTACATTTTGTCTTTTGAAACTGACTCTCATACAACTGAAACCCTTACAACTTAGAACCTCAAAACCCCAATCAGAAATCTCTCAAATCGAAATGGCAAAAACCTCTCAGAGCAAAGAAATTATTAAATAGAAGAAAGGAAAAAGGCTACTAGAAGTAAGGTTAGAAGCAGAAATGTAAAAAAAGAAACAAAAAACTGTGTCTGCTTCAATGACTGAGAAATCAAGGAAATTATAGAAAGAAAAGAAGCAGAAATCAGAGAAAAGAAAAAGGACAAGGATACAACGCCTAAGAAAGGTACTACTTCTTTTTCTAAATTCAGAAATAAAATGCATGAAGAAAGGTTTAGAACAATAGAGAATGCTCCTATCACCTGCGGGAAATACATTGATTGGGAGAGTTTTAGTAAAAATCCAAAGATTCAGACTAGTTTATCAGATTATTTTGATGAATTGAAATGGAAGGGGTATAACACATTTAAGATTAGATCCTACAGTGCCAGCTTGGTGAAAGAATTCTATGCTAGTATAGCATTAGGAAAGGAAGAACTAGATGATTTTGATGGCTATATTGAAAATGGACTAAATGTATTTTTGAATGGAAAGGAATTTGTAGTTATTGTTGATGATCTTGGTAATTTGCTGAAAGTTGAATGTGAGAATGGAGAGTTTGAATTCTCAGAGAAATATGACCCATCCTCTTTATGGGAAATCATTACTGGGAGAAAAGAGAAGTACTCATTAAAAAGCAATGCTGGTTTGACAACCAGTCCCCAGATAAGAGTTTTACATTACTTTATTGCAGCAAATATCCATGGCAGAAGTGGGAGTTTAAGCTACATTAGCCTTCAGGATATTTGGCTGATGGAACATGCTTTTAATGGGGTTGCTCTGAACCTAGACAGATTCATGATTGAATAGATGAGAGGAGAATGCAAGCTTAAGAAAATTAATTTGTCTTTTGAAAATGTTATCACATCCTTATTGCAGAAAAAGGGAGTTTGGGCAAAAATATATGAACTTGATGTGGTGAAGAGTAGAGACCAGGCTATCTACTTAGGTAGTCTACCTAAAATGGGTTACAAGTTGGATGGAGACAAATTTACTAAAACACCCAAGGTCTCTGTAATACCAGCACCAACAGAGTCAACATTCTCACAATTGTTTAGTGAAATAATTTTTAATCTATTAATGAGGATGGATGGAAAGCTCACTGATCAAGGAGCTAGGATGCAGAAAATTGAAGAGAAAATTATTGAACTGGAAAATGAATTGAAGGGAAAAGAAAAAATCCCATCAGAACCTGCTGCTACAGATTCCTTTGAAACACCAAGTGTTGCACTAGCACAGCAAGGTGCTGGAGGTTCAGCTTTGCAAGCATAAGAGTCTGCTCCTCATGGTGCAAGTCATGGTGTTCAAGCTTAAGGTCATGAACTTGAAATGGAATATCCAAGAAAATCACCCTTACCTGAGCTGCAGGATAAGGATGAATCCGATCAAGGTACCGAGGTGCTTGAATCTAATCAAGTAAATAACCCAACTAAACCCAACTTCAACCAGAACCTTAACCATCTCTTTCACATTTAGAAAAGGTTTTAATGATGGGATTGTTCCATCAAATGGTTCAAGAGGAACAAGCTGAGAAAGAAGTAGTTAAGGAAAAAGCTCAGCAAGCAGCATCTCCACCAGCCTCTAGAGTGAAAGCAAAATTTGGAAAAGAGAAACAAAAAGTTGCTACAATACCACAGACAAAGACAAAACCACCTGCTAAAGGGAAGAAAATAATGGCAACAAAAATAGCATTCCTCAAAAGAAGGCAATCCTCCAAATTGGCAGAAAAATTCAAGCTAGCAACAGCTTCCTCTCCACAGGAACCACTTGAAGTGTCTGACACATCCTTACCTGATTCCCTTTCTCAAGAATTACCCCCAGTCTCCTCTCCTCAACCCTTAGATGTTCAATATGGCACTGATGAGTCATCTTCCTCATCCTCCTCAAATGATGCTTAGAGATTGATGATGACAAAAAGAGGGAGGAATATGACAAAACCTTAGTGGGAGAACAAACCAGGAAATTAATTAAAAAAAATGTTAGGGTGGAGGAACCAGGAATTTAGGAAAGAAAGGAAGCAGAAATGAACCAAGGGCAATTTAGGAATATCAACTATTGTTTTTTATTTTTCTACTGTTTGTGCCATGATGGCATTTGAACACTTGAATTTAATTTTGTTGCTTATATGTTTGTGTGAAATATGGATGCTGATATGTTTATGGTATTTTGCTGTTGATAATTGAATATTTGTTGATATTTTGCTGTTTATAGTATTTTGATCGTTGTTGATAAAAGTCTGATACTACACTAATGTTGGGATTGTATACTGATTACTGATTTTTACTATAAATTATGTTTGTGAATGGATATGGATGTTGTGTATAGTATATCAGTTGAATGATGAATGATATAGACAAAATCTGATAATAATATGTTGTTGATAAACACTGTAAAATTTTGATAATAATCTGTCAACATTCATTTGCTGTAAATCACTTTATATTTTTGCACATACATACTTTGAATGTATAGTGTCAATTTCTAGACAACATGAATAAAATCTTCTGGAATGAATAAGCAAAATATGCATACACTAAGGGAGAACACTCACTTAGGGGGAGTAATCCTTATTGTTTATAGAAATTAAAAAGAATTAAAAGACACTGTGCTATTTATCAATGAATGTTTTGTCATCATAAAAAATGAGGAGATTGTTGGCTCCATTAGTTTTTGATGATAATAAAACATTTCCATTTTATTTGTGTCTAACATTTCTAACTAAGTGTGTAGGACAAAAAGTCATATGGAAATAATAAATCAACCTTTCAAATGTGTATATCAAAAATCATGAAAATGAAGAAAAACGATTGATCAACAATAAGGAAGGTCTTTAGTTAAATAATGAAGAATGTTGGTTGACTAAAATTTAAATTGGAGAAATGGCGGGTTGAAGAATATTGAGAAATAGAACCAATTTAGTCGACTAAGAAGCTACTGCCAAAAATGAGTTAGTCGACTAAATGCTCTCTACCAGAATCTGTGACCAGAAGACAGAACCAACTTAGTCAACCAAGACGAAAGTTAGTCAACTAAGAGCTTTCTGTCTGTAATTTGAACAAGAGCACTAGAAGACAGATTAACGGCTAGAGCCAACTCTCAACTATTTTCAACGGCCATAAATTACCAAACTGCCATCAGAGTTGTTTCTCTAAGTATAAAAAGGTCTCTCAACGGTTAAAAAATAAGTTTTTGGAAGTTTTGGAAGAGATTTGAGTCATTAAGAGCTAAAAAACTAGAAAATCTTCTCTGCACCTTACTGCACTTAAACGCCAATCTTTTGTATTTATATTCTGCACTCAACCTTGTACCATTTAGATTAACCCGTGATCATAAATACTTTCTTTTACTTCTCTTCTTGTATTCTTAGAGTGAGGGAGTCATTCTAAGTGGTTATTTCAAGCTAGGTTTGCTTGAATGTGTTAAGGTTCTAACTTAGCCTTGAAAAGTTAAGTGTCAGGTTGTGGTTGAGCCTTTGAAAAACCACTTTGAGTTTTGGTTGAGCTAATGAAAAACCATTGTGAAAGGTTGTGGTTAAGTCTTTGAAAAACCACTTTGGGTTATAGTTGAGCTTGGGAAAAACTATTGTGAAAGGTTTTGGCTAAGCCTGGTAGAATCTAATGTAAAGCTTGGTGAAAGCTTGTGAATTTCACCGTTCTTAGTGGATTGATTAGAAAATCCTTAGTTGAACAATCAAGGCGGTGGATGTAGGTCTTGGACCGAACCACTCTAAATTTTACTGTGTTATCTACTCTGTTTTTGTTCTTATTTTCATTCTTTCTTTTCACTTGCATTTGTTTCCACTTAGAGCTAATTTTTGAAAGAGTCAAATTGTGCTATTCACCCCTTTCTAGCACATATAATTGGGATCAACAATTTTCATATAAGAGTTATAAAGTCATATCACACTCGTTTGGCGGTTACTTGTAAGGAAAATGCATGCAAGTTTGCTTTGCATGAAACAAAGTTGCTTGTAGGAGAATATTGGCAAGTTTGGATGTTCCAAAAGGTACACACGTGTACCGTTGATGGTTTGCAAGGTGGGTACCGAACTACAAGCATGAGGTTAATTGGTGAGCTTATCTCCACCAGGTTGCAAGGAAATAATGTAACCTCATTGAAACATAAGGAAATAATGGAAGAGATGAATCATAAGTGTAGATTGAAATGCCTATATGGTAAGGCTTGATAAGCATTCGATCCCCCAGAGGAGTCATTCCAACTCCTTCCTTCGTATTTCCATATGTTGGACTGTAAAAATCTTAGTACTATCATAGCTATTGCTACAGTTGGGGAACAATGATTCAAGTATTGTTTTTGGGTGTTCGAGGCATGTATCCAAGGGTTCAGTGCTATAATGCAGCCTGTAGTTGCTATTGATGCCACACATCTGAAAGGTAGATTCAAAGGTATTTTGTTTGTTGTGGTTTGCAAAGATGCAAATCAGCAAATATATCTAGTTGCATTTGGCATTAGCCACGTGGAGGATGAAGAGTCTTGGTTGTGATTTCTTTCCCAATTGCATCGTGCAATTAGTTGTCTTGAAAATGCAATGTTCATTTTTGATCAGCATCTTGGCATTAGGAATGCAGTGGATAAAGTGTACGACAACGGGCACCATGGTCTGTGCAATTATCACTTGGGGAAAACTGTTAAAAATAGATTCAAATGCGAAAATGTTGTCGCAATTTTCACCCTGGCCACCAATTGCTACAAGCTTATCTATTTTAACAAACATATGAATCAACTAAAATAGCTTTGCAAACCTGCGTACGAATGCCTTATGATATTACGTCCTAAGAGATAGGCATGTGCATAATCACTGGTAAGGCACTACAAGCTCATGACATCCAACATTGTGGAGTGAATTAACTCTTGTCTAAGGTAGGCAAGAAAAATGCCAATAACCGTCTTGATCGAGTGCATCAAAGGCATGTTCTAACGTTGGTCCCATGATCGGCACAATGAGACATTGAATTTGACCACGCCCTTTAACCCTTGGGCTACCGATCTGTTGAACACACGGTTCAATGAAGCATGTCACTTTTCCACACAACCAATCGATCGAATAAAGTTCCAAGTTATAGGCAAGACAGAGGATAGAGTCGTTAACCTGTCCACCAAGACGTGTTCATGCAGTGAGTTTCAGACCGATCTACTCCCTGGCACGCATGCCATGGCTGCAATAAGTTATGAATATTCATGTTTTCTGATTTTGTGTGTGATGAATTGAAATTTTACATTGTTCACCAACTATGATTTCATTATCTTTGCAATAAGTGCAAATGTGCAGTTATTGAATTCTGCTCAGACTATTACAAGACTCAATCTTGGGTGTAGGGATATGCGATTCCCATTCGCCCGGTTGGGCATCCTAGTGAGTGGGACATCCCCTTTGATGTTCAACAAATTGTTGTTTTGTCACCAACTTGACGAGGTCAAGCAGGAAGACCTAGGAGGAAAAAGATTTCGTCAACTAGGGAAGGCAGTCGACGATGTAGATGTTCACAATTCAAGAGCTATGGTCATAATAGACAAAATTGTCAACCTTCGTTTCCAAGTCCATCGACAAATTTGAAGACATCGTCTACTCAGTCGACAGCTCAACGATGACGACGATGACCCAAGACATGTTCAATTTGCAAACAAATCAGACACACAAAAAACAGCTATCCAATGCGGATTAAAAACTTTGAGAATGTTTTGGGTGTCGTACCTGAAGATAGTGGCTCCTCAAATGTTAGTTGTTAGGGATTGTTTCCAACTTGCCATTGAGATTTGCATTGAATAATACTATTTTAACTTGAGTTTGACCGAGTCTGGAGATGATACTCTGACGTCTAACAATAGCCAGCATCAAGATGTATGCCTCTTAAGATAATATTGTGGGATCGTCAAATGCGTTGTACTCTTCCGTAATTTGTTTATCTTTGTAAACAATTAAATAAAACCACAATAGATTTAATATGGCATAAATTATAGGGAAATTTGTTTCAGGATAGGCATGATAGGTCAATCTATCAATAAGGAAGTGAACTTTTGATATTATCGACCTTTTTAGTGTAGATACGTTTTATCATTGTATGTATACTCATCATGATCTTTTTAGCAAGAGACTTGGCTTGGTTGTGTAAAATTCAACTGTACAATCTACCATTGATCTTGCTTTCCAATCATAGATAGAGGCCAACAAGATATGGTCTAAGTCACGCAATGCAGTTGAGGACGTCGGTTTACGCAATACGCAATTCTTTAAACATCATTAACTGTCTTAAGCAGTGACGGAGTTAGGATTTTATGTTTGGAAGGGGCGAAAAATCGAAAACAATATTTGTAAATTAAATAGTCATACTAAAAATTCAATGTAAAACAACTTAAACAAAAAAAGCTCATATGAAATTATACAAATAAATCCTAAAAATTATACAAATAACTAACCTTAGGTACTTAAGCAAATTACTTTCAACAAAAAATAGCTAAGACGGTAAATCCTATATCAAAATCATCAAGTGGAAATTATTAAATAAAAAAATTAAAGTTAAAAATATTAAAAATAAAATGTGTAAATACAAGTGTAAATCTTTTTTTGTTGCTAAAACATTTGTTAAAAATAAAATAAAGCAAGTAGTGGTTGTGAGCTTTTGATGAAGTGGATTTTGAAAATAATTCTATTGCAATTGATTTTATAATTTTTTTTTTGGAAAATGCAATTGGGTTTGTTTTAGTCCTATCAAAAATTAGTTGTTGAGTAATTGTTGTGGGATATTTAACCAAACAAAAAATTATTGTAGGGGTAAAATTATAAAAGTTCAAAAAAATAAAAAAAAATGTTAGAAAAATTTTAAAAAATACAGATAAATTACAAAAATTTAAAAATTGTTAGGGGGCGGGGACCCTTACTAGCCCTTTCTACCATCCGCCTTTAGTCTTAAGAGCTCGGTTGCTATACATAATAGCTAGTCACATACTTTCCAATACGGGATCACACTATTCGAATGAGTCACCTACCTAAAATGTGGTCATGTAATGCCAAAAATTAGGTCACGCAATGCATGAACAACGAATCACGCGTAGCCTGATTCACCCGTCTTGTATGAAATCCAGGGTTTTCTCTCCTTGAATAATGGGTCAAAAGAGCTGTTTATATACATGGTGATTAACAGTCAATTAAGAGAAAGAATGTACATGATTACTATGTTAACGAACTAAACAAAAACTTAAACAATTGTTATACAAAACACTGCGTTTCTGCTAGCACAGTTAATTCTTTTCCTCTTATTCAAAATGGAGTTGTTTTGTCTCCTAGTTTCCTTAATACCCTGAACCCTAACCCATAATTCAACAAAAATCTATTAAACCTATCTCTAGTTGTAAGTTCAACCCTTAAACCCAAACCCTCATACATAATCAAAATCAACGGCCACATCTTCTCGCACATCTAATGTCAGTGACAATGTCCATTAAATTAAGCGTGATGATAAATATTCTATTCAATACTGAAAGAAGAAGTGGAAACTACCTCTTGAACTTTCTATCGCATCTATAAGTTTTTCCATTGAACAAGGTAACGTTCTGTCTTTGTCCTCACGGTTTAAGAACAACGCACATGCTACTAAGTATAAGGTAATAGAGAATGCCATCATAAAGTGCTAAAAAATGGTAGATTGGGAAAGCTTAATGAATACGTAGACCTTAAGTATGACTTAAATACGTTTTTTGACATGGGTAAACTTAAGGATTTAATTACTTTTCCAAATATGGATTATAGTCCGACTCTTGTTAGGTAATTTTACTCCAACATACATTGGAGTAAAAATGAATTTGAAAATCCTTATGATTTTAATCCATATGTTTTGAACATGTTTTTGAACATAGAGGAACATGACAAACTTCCCCCATTTTATGAGTCGTACGGCATATGGGCTATAGTGACAGGAAAAATAAAACCATTCACGACAAATTCATGTTCTGCTCGTCATTTGCAATCTGCAACAGCTAGGCTCGTACATAATTTTCTAGCATCCACATTACAGAGAAAGATCAACTGTTAAAGACATGTTAGCGTTGAGGACCTATGTATGATGGCATTAATTGGAACCCAGTTGGATGTGAATATTGCACAACATATGATCATCAGAATGAGAAAAGTCGCCCTACGAGATGAGATGACTCTGCCATACGGAAACATCATATTGGCTCTTTTTAAGAAGAAAGGGATTTGGAGCAATAGATATGTAGCAATTGGACCAGTCGCAGGCTTCGTAGTCTCTCTATTGGATGGCTCTTGAAAAAAGGATATAAGATGAGTGTTGATGAGTCATTCAACTTTGTCGAATGTAGCCCAATTCATCTTGCCCATGATACTCCATCCACTAGTCTATCTAGAGTTATTTAGATCCTATTTCAAATGATGTGATGTATAATATGCTTGTAAGGAATGATGAGAAACTCATTAACCAAATTGATAAAATGCAAACATTGGAATTAAGGATACAGAATGTTGAGAATCTTCTAATGCAAAGAACAGATACAACTGATTGGGCAGCAAAAATGCGATCGAAAAAAATAAACAGAGATGATTTTCTCCAACATGAATCTCAAAGAAAACGAAAGTTAGTTATCATTGGTTCTGGCTGAGTCAAGCATAGTAGATGAATATTAACATTTTGTGATTAGAGATGAACGATTTGTTAACTGGTTTAAGGATATTGTAATTTGTTTGCTAAATAATTTGTGTTATATTGGTTTTTTTTTGGGCTACATGTGATTTAACTTTCATGTGTTTACTCATACTTTTGGTTGAGGGTTTAGAGTATTCAACTAGATATTATGTTATGATGGTTCTTGGGGTTGGTTTATGGTTTGATATTGTCCATCATAATTGCATTACCTCGCTTCAAAGAACATGACACACACTAAGTGAGCCAAGCAATGCCATAGCAAATAGTCACCTGATTCTATATTAACTAGTCACGCGATTCCAAATCATATAGTCACGCGATTCCATATCAAATAGTCACCTGATTCTATATTAACTAGTCACGCGATTCCAAATCATATAGTCACGCGATTTCATATCAACTAGTCACATGATTCTATATTTACTAGTCACGCGATTCCATATCAACTAGTCATGCGATTCCAAATCAAATAGTCATGCGATTCCATATTAACTAGTCACGTGATTCCATATCAATTAGTCACTTGATTCAATATCAACTAGTCACGCGATTCCATACACGCCATTCACGTAATGCATATGTCATGCTATTACTATACCCCATTAACGCAATGCCCCCGCGATATCAACTAGTGCGAGCATTGCAATATGTTACATGTCTATGTCACGCAATTCAATTCAGCATGTCATACAGTCTATAAAGTCATGGGGTTGGCATATGCAAACTCATGACCTCTGGCATGTAAATTGTGTAAAATACTAGCAGAATTTAAGATATGAATAAGAAGAAAACAATGTTATTGTTGGACCCATCTGCTTATCACATCAATGAATACCGAACTATTCTTATTGCCTTTCTCTTTGTTAAATGATACAAAAAAGAATAATTTGTAAATGATACAACAAAGAATAATTTGGAGATTATACACAACAATGTTACTTTACATATTAGGAAAAGGAATAAACAAATTAAAAAAATTAACAAGTCATGCTATTTGCAAAAATCTCAATGGAAAAACTTTTTCAAAGGCCGTCTATGGAGTTTTCCTTCAGGGTATGATCCTCCAAACCGATCAACCACTACAACGAAGCGATAACCCAATCCCTGTAACTGTGCGAATCATGTTATGTCTGGTTTTTACATTTAACTTATACCTCATCTGTGTAAAAAGTCATTTTTTAACATGTAAGCTGCAAAGTGCCCGACCCGATGGCATACAATGGAAAACAATATTGTTAATGGACCCATTTGCTTATCACGCAAGCTGAACTTCATTGCATTTATCTGACTGTACGATGAGTCGACTAACATCATACTCTATTTCTACAAGTTGATGTGCACTACCACCTAGTGACCGTTGAAAAAGCACAGTATGAAAATTGAGTCAACCTAAGGCCATGGCAAACCCTAAGAAGGATTCCCACCCCTCGCATATTCAAGCACGTGTTCTGGCAATACCGCCTCAGTCGGCTTGAATGTCTTCTTGGTCAAGGGAGGTCACATTTCTTTACTCAGACCTAGCAAAATAAGCTGTCAATTAAGTTACGCATAATAGTTAAAGGCCATGAACTAATACACAACCCATACATTTTAATAATTACAACTCATTAAAATATACTTACATAAAATTAGCTGTCAACAATGCATATTTTTTGCTTGTAGAGTTGTGGCTGGTGCTCGCGTGCCCGCTTACACATGACATTGATCCATGTGTCAATGTGTTGGTTGTCCAACAACTCATTCGGCATCTCCAATCACTAGAAAAAATAGGGGCCCTCCTACCTTTCAATGCTTAGAATGTTAACCCTGCATATATATAACACCCATGTCAAAAGGTCTATGGAATCAATAATCTAGAACCATTACCCTAATATCGTGTACTGTTATCATTTTACCTAGCTTACTCATTTTTCATGAAGGAATCATATTTGTCCTTTAAATCATCTTTCGCTCTACACTAGACTAATATCGAGCTAACGTATGAGCTTTGAAAGTATTTGCTGGCTATGCTCAAACGTGCATCTTCTACCTAAGGTGGAGGTGGAGGTGAAGCCTTAAGAGAAGGTTATGATCTAACCATGTTAGGGGGCCTTTGGTGGAATTGGGACATGAGCAGGACACGGAGAAGTTGTAGCTTGACTACTTGCAGGATGAGGTGCCTTTTCGACCTAAGGTAAAGGTGAAACCTCAGGAAAATATGTGCCTGATAATGTTGAAGGGCCTCTAGTGGAGTTTGGATAGGAGCAAGATATGGGGAAGTTGTAGTTGGACTACTAGCAAGATGATCTTCGATTGAGGCAGTGGGAGATGAGCTTGAAGCCGATGCAATTGCTTGATTTATGTCACTTGCCTCATCAAGATCAACCCTAGTACCGTTGCCTTCTTTGTTGCGGGCACCATCCTCTTTACCCATTGACCAACTCTACACCGTGAAAAAAATCAAACACATTAAAATAATGTATACATCGTACATGTTATAACTCACGCAATGCAAAAAGATAAAAGCTCATACTTCATAACGATTGATCAGCTGACCGACAATCTGATCCTCTAACCTTTGTAGTGACTGCTAGATACCCAGATGCAGTGACAGCATCTGCAGCTGCATTACCCACTACATCTCTAATTGCACTGCTCGTTGGATCTCCAACTACATTGCATGTATATGCATTTACATGTCTCGTTCAACCTCCATCTGCAGTGACTACATCTGCATTTGCATGTCTATTCTCATTTTCGTCCACATTGACTATAGGTTCTTCTTCCATTGTGTCTACATCTGTTGCATCTTTCACTTAAAGCTTGTAGTCATTTGAAGATGCAACAACGAGTTACATGCTTAAGCATGAGGAGCATCATGAAGGGCAGTAACAAAAGTAGAAGGAGGAGCAGCATGAAAAGCCATGACAATAGCAGCAAGAGCAGCAACATAAGAAGCAGTTAGAGAAGCAACATCATGAGGAGCAGTTGGAAAAGCAGCATCATGAAGAGCAGCATCATGAAGAGCAGCATTATGAAGAGCATTGGGAGCAACATAAGGAGAAACAACATGAAAAGTAGTAGGAAAGGCAGTAGGAGAAGCAACAAAAATAGAATTAGGCGCCTCAACAACAACGAGAGCCTCAGTAGCAACGAACTGAGCATGGATCTCCTCATCCATGGTGTGACTACGCTTAACACCTTCTCTTACCGCACTTTTCTGTTTATGATCCATTGTCTTCCACATTTACTGGGGATCGAATTCTGACCGACCCTCCAACTTCCATAATGGAATGTATTGCTGCCCCTTATAGATATTAACTTTAATGTCAGTCTAATATGCGGTCAACATCTCTTTTGCGGTTGGCTCCAATATCTCGATTGCCCACAACTGCACCAAAACGTACATTGCCATTAGGTTGAACCCTAGCTACTTTATGACAAAAAAAATAAGATTAAATAAAATAAAAAAATATGATTTCTTTACTTACTTTGCCTTCTTTCTCCAAACCTACAATATTGACGTGGAAGTATATAGGCCTCTTGTCACAATACCATTTCAGCATTCTTGGGCAAACCTGTCTAGATTGGCGCTGCCTTTCAAACAAGCTTCGGATATCAAGAATTGCTTCTAACACCCAAAACTGTATATCAATTACGAAACATTTTACTCACCTTATAAAATCTTATGCTAAAAGAATAATGATAAACATTAGGGTATGGCACATTACTTGAAATGCCCATATAAATTTGTAGAGGTGGTAATGTTTCTCTTTTGCTACTCCCGCCACTAGAGGTTTGAAACCCTTCATCAAGTAATCAACGATTAGACTCTAAACGTATGTGCCCCATGGGAACTCATTCTAGTCATCGATGTTTTTGACCAGCGACAACAACCATAAAATCACTAATCATCTATAGTCTTGATCGAATAAAACATTGTTCGTAATTAAGACGAAGGCCATCTTGGTCGCGTCTCCCTCCTGTTGTAATTGCCCTCCCTTGAACGTCTCTAAAACTTGTTGTATTTTCACCTCGTTCCCCAGTCCCTAATGTCGCTGGTGAATTTCTCTAGGGACGGCCTCGTAGGGATTGACAATAAGAGTTGGTATGGTACCAAACTTCAATCCTGTCACTAGGCAAAACTCCCTTTTCAAGAGCTGGACCTTCATTTTACTTATGGCAAACCATAACTCACCCTCGATGGCATTGAATTCACTGATTTTGTGTAACATTAGGTTATCCATGAAACTAACCCAGAATAAACTCTTTTCTGATTCAATGTCCATCATATGTCCAAAGCATGTTCTCTTCAAGGCTTCCAACTCATTTACTTTGCGCAACATATCATATATCATATGTAGATGCGACCACTTACAGTGGATGTTAATGCCAACATTGAACCCTCACCAGTGCCTCAACACTCAAAGCAAAGATTCCACATTATCTTTCTCTGTTCCTATGCTGGCTATCTGCAACATAAGACAGATAACATTTCCATTTTAGTTAATACGCTAATTATAGATTAAAAAAACAAGAGGAATTTCTTAGAAATAGCCCTACTCCTAAGCTCACTCCAAAAATGACCCTTACGATAATTTTAACTATTTTTAGACAACCTTGAAACGGAATAATTAATGCATATGTTGAGTATGGATTATTAAGTAAATTAATATATACATATTAAAACATTACAGTTGACCCAAAATATACAGAATGAACGCAATGTCGGTCATGCAATGCCATACAGATAAATTTCATGCAGTTGTAATACTCGCGTAATTTCATATAAAAACAAGTCACGCGATTACTAACATTAAATCATACAATGATCTATCAATAAGTCACGTAATGCTAAGAATAACTAAACCAATCATGCACAGACTAAGTGATGCCATGCTTGAATCATATTCACGCAATGACCTATCAACCAATCACGTAATCACATATCAACCAGTCACGCAATGTTAAACCTTAAATGCAGTGCCTAATGCAATCACACACACCCTAAATGACGCCATGCCAAAATCCAATCGTACATAAGGTGTTGACCACATACGCAAGCCCTCAGTAACGCAATACCTAAACCCTAAACTCAATTCCTATCAAATGATGATAACGCATACATATCAACCAGTCACACATGCCCTGTCACCTTTCGACCCCAAAAACACCAACTTCATGTTTATATTCAACAATTTCAAACAACAAGAATATCAATACGAACAAGCAATATGCATACGTTTATGCTCAAAAACCATAAATGAAAAACATGAAGAATAACAATAGCCCTAAAAACATTTCTCCACATAGTTCAAAATAAAATAAAAATATATTATACCTTTCTCCGCGTAATGTGAACTTTCTCTCACTGCTCAATATGTGAACTACCTTTATGCGAATAATAACCACTCCAAAATGCTTTTACCACTACAAAAAATGCTTGAAAGTTGAACTGGCGAGGAATGCTTTCGAGAGAATTCTTTATATGGAGATGTACGGTCTGTTGATGAGAATTGACGAACACACATCTTGTAAATATACTTAACCCGTTAATAGGTTTCAAGTTTAGACTCGGAGCCAAACAAATGGGTCGGTTTCATTTAGAGCAATTTTATCTTAATTTTAATTCTTTTGACTAAAAATAGTTAAAATTATAAGAAAATCTATTTTCAAAAACGCCTTATGCATGAGGCTCATTTATAAAAAAAAAAACTCTTTAAACTATCCACTTGTTGATGATTGCTTGTCTAGAGAAGCTGACAAAGCTGCAGTTGCTTTGACCACCTAAAGAGACAGCCATTGGATATTCTCTTGCAACATTTTATGTTGTTCTTAACTCTCTGTGCAAAGACTCTTTTGCATATATTAATGGGATTTCATGCCTTAAATAGCTTACTTCATAAATTTAACATTTCTTTCTCACTTAGAAATTTTCTACCTTGGAATTCGCCTTAGTTTATACCAGTAATTTTTACTGAACAAAGTATTTTGAGACAGTAATGTGATTATCTGATAACTTATTTCATCACTTCATGCTAATCTGAACTCCAAATTGAAGATTGCAATAACAAATTAACTTATTTATCAAGTTAATATATTTCCCTGTGACATTGTCTCCCTTGCTCACAACGTGACAAGCTTTGTCAAGCAATACATCCCCTTTTTTTGGGATAAGCTAAATTTCATATTATCCAAAGTAAGGAGGAGGCCTGCTAATATGAGTACTAGCAGCAACTAGAACGTACAGCAAAACTAACTACAAAGAAGAGCAGTTTACAGTTACATACAGCCACAAATCGGTAAGAAAACAAAACTCAGACAAGAAGACAGGAAACACTTCTCATCCTCAAGCTGAAGCCTATGTTTTCTCGATTGGATTCGGGAGGGGAGTACGGTTCTTAGAACACGCAATGAAAACTTAAAACTATGAAAATTTTGCATGAGTTTTCAGGTGCGCTTGCCGACGAGGGATAACCTTTATATTTCCTAGCTTTCTGTCCGGAGGCTACAGTTGCAGTGGTTAGAGGGATGCCATTTCTCTTGTAGCTATACCAATCGCTGTATAATTTGTAAGTACCACATTTCCTCACAAAAAGAAGGGATTTCTACCATTTGCTTTTGTTGTTTGTGCTTGATGAATTAGTATACTCCGTGTGTCATTTTGATAGTACATCATGTAAAATAGTCAGATTTCTGTTACCTGAATTATCGACTGTAATCTTGTTAACAGGCATCATGAATAAATTTTATTAACAAGATATTTTGAGGTGGTAAGATTCATTAAGTTATTTCATCAATTCATTCTTATCTAAACTCCAAACTGAAGATAACGACCATAAATTAGCGACCTACTGTGAATTGAACTGTGCAGTTTAAGACTTGAATTGAACTGTTGAAAATAAATGATAGCAATTACTACTGCCCATCTAAAGTATAATGAATCCTACCTACATATCTTCCCTATACTTGACATCTGTCCTTGGTATTTCAACATATTTGGAGGGCATTTTTGACTTCACAGTTTTGTTTCTTCTTTCTTGCTCACCTAGCTTCTTCCGTCCATATTGTTAAAAAAGAGTTGAAACGGGAGGGGAGGAGAGCTTGGATCAACCAGAATTTTTTTCTTGGTATTTATTTGTCACACTTGGATTTGTCATTTTTTAATTCTAAGGAACATTGTTGAGTTTTCACTCCCATTTCGTTTTTTTTTCTTTTTCTTTTTTTGTTCTTTTGCCTTCCACAACTGCCGCTTATGGCATTTTTGTTCTCTTTCCCACTTCATGATTCTAAGCTACATAAGCTCTTTACCCTCAACACCTGTATTTGGAATTTCATGATATTTAAAGGGTATTTTGAACTTTTTCTCTTTCTCTCCTTCTCTTTTCACCCATTCGCCTCTTATTAAGCCACACCTGGGTTTATCATTTTTTAATTCTGAGGAACATTGTTGAGTTTTCACTCTCATCATTTGCCACTTCATTCCGGTGCTATTAGCCGTGTGAATATGGTTTACTATGCCAGTGCTTTGTACACGTGGGTGACATGCAAGGATAATTGTTGATGTGGAATTCAAATTGAGATGAGGATGTCGAATATTAGGTAATTTTTTTTACCTTTTTGTCTTTTTTTTCAGTGCAGTGTTTGTCTCTTATTTTTATTTCTTACTTTATTTGCTTTATTTTTTTGTTTTTGTTCTTTACTTTTTCTTCTCTTTGTTTACTTCGGTTTTTCCGCAACATGTGAAAAGTAACTTACACTATCTTGCTTGTGGTCTTATTTTTTAAGCTTTCACATTTGGAAGGGTAGCTGTTCAGAAAGGTGTATAATTATAGCTTTCGAAGGTAATGTAGTTGAATTATACATTATTGTGCTTGAATTTGGAACATTATTGTGCTTTTAATTGTGTAAATATTACATGTTGTTGACTGCAGTTGTATCAATTATTTTCAGCATGAACTTTTGGTTTGTCTTTATATGTAATGACTGATATCCTAAGTTAAATTGTGTTCTTTGCTGTTTACCTTGTATCTTCTTTAACTCTTTAAAGTGTAGTTACTGTTTGTTATTCCTTTGACATGTCAAATTGGCTTTAATCACTTAATGACATGTTGCATACGCCGGCCTTTGAGGATGCTACAAATAGAAGGAACAAAAAAAGGTGGAGGCTGTTTTCTGTTTGAGGCCCGGTAGTATTTGTTAATCCACGATTTATGGAAGATTAAAAAAATCGTGGGCTATTTAGTGAGTAGTCACAGCAAAGTTAAGCAGCTCAAAAGAGCGGTTCTTTTGGTATAATAGCTGATTATGTAATAAAACCCGAACCAAGAATTGCAAGCGTGTTTGTTTGGTCCTGAAAATGACTGAAATCTATATCAGTATATATAGGTAGTTCTTGCCCGTGCCCCTGCAGTATTTCTAACCTTATTTTTTATGAATAAACATTGAGCAGTATTCAGCATTTTTCACTATTGTATTGATCGTTGGATAGTATATTTGGTTTCTTATGTGTGAAGCCATAGTTTTATAAGAGTATTAACAATATTAAATGGTCTTAAATAGGTGCTTTTTTCTGCTGCAACAGCTTCGAGTACTGTGAGCAAATTTATATATATATATATATATATATATGTGGTACAAGGTGTAATTAAAAGTTTAAAAGCCATTTATCTTGATGTTTTTTAATTGCCTTTCCAAGGCCTAAGAATGAGGGAAGAGGAAGTAGAGAATGTAGAAAAGAAAACTAAATCATAAAACAAGGGTTGTTTTCATAAGCAGAGTAGGCGGGAGGGCTTAATCTCTTCTTCAAGAAAATATTTGAAAACTTTGTAGAAGAGGTTTAAGCTTCTTATTTTTCGATTCTTTTTTTCTTTTACTCATTTTGGCAGCATGCTGTTGTTACTTACTATTTTTATTTAGGTAGTGTTAAATTTATGTTTCTTACGTGTTTTGATTTTTATTTCATTAGATTACTTATTCTTTGTTTCTTTGTATGTATCGATATAAATAAATTACCATGTTTTTGCTAATGTAAGCATCTTTTATAGTATTTTAAATTGTCAAATATCTAATCTTGAAACCATACTTTTTTTCCAGGCTATATCACCATCAAAGCTAGGATATTCTCTTGGGTAAGTTTAAAGTATCTTAATTAAAATATCTCCATCTTTATGTTTTTATAATTAAATAATCATGATTATAAAAATTCCTTTGAATATTTAACATATTGTTCAAACCTTTATAATTTTTTCCTGTGAATATTTAATTCCTCATGATCATATGGTAAAATTACTTATGTTACTTACTGTTGTTATTTAGGTAGTGTTAAATTTATGTTTACTCATTCTTTGTTTCTTTTTATGTATCGATATAAATAAATTGCCATGTTTTTCCTAATGTAAGGATATTTTATAGTATTTTAAATTGTCAAATATCTAATCTTGAAACCATTCTTTTTTTTTTCCAGACTATATCACCATCAAAGCTAGAGTATTCTCTTAGGTAAGTTTTCCTTTATTCACATGTTGATAAACAGAGACAAAGCTACGGTTAGACTATGGAATGTGCCAAATTTTATTCTAATTGTCCTGCTTTTGTCTGTCATCGAGATGTTTTCCTGTATTCAGTTGTTGGGTTTGATGGTGAACTAAAGACTGTGTCTCAAAAATCTGTTGATGTTTTCATTCCTTCTGATTTTTATAATTTACGCTTCTTGAATCCGAACACAAACGGACATTACACATCGTTGGCAAGCACCAGTCAAATACAAAATTCTGTTGCATTTAGAAACTCCAAACGAAAGCTTGGTTATAACACTGTTGAATCGTCATCCTATATTCAAAATGTTGAACAAGATTGTCGAAATTCTCAAAGGAGAAATATTGTGAGTTTTGAGATTGATCATAGAGATGATGACAACTTTTTCGAACAAGAGCTATCTCTTGCTTCTGATGCTTCTCAAATGCTTCCTATTCTGAATGATGAAGATGATATCTCAACATTTAATCAGCAAACTGCTCACATTGGGACCAGTTTTGTTGGAGATAATTCAACTTCTACGCATTTTGATTCAAGTGAGTATTTTTATGAATTCCCATTTTATATGTAATATTTCTTATTTTCATGATTATTTATTCTTCGTTTTCCTAACGATTTTATATTCATTATATGCAGATCAATATAATATTCCTCTAAATCTAGGTGGGCCAAGATATGTGTGTTGTTTTTGCGGTGCACAGATGTGGTATGAAGAAAGAAAAAATAAGTCAAGGAATGAGCGGAATCCGAGATTTACCATGTGTTGTATGGAGGGCAAAGTGTCTCTGCCACATTTCAAGCAAACACCTTCATTATTGGCTACATTGCTCAATTACAAAGGTGGTCGAACTGCTTATAAATTTAGACACAACATACGGGTTTACAATTCGATGTTTCAGTTCACTTCTATAGGTGGTAAAATAGACAGTGAAATTAATAGAAGGCCAGGCCCATATGTCTTTAAGATCAATGGGCAAAATCATCACAAGATAGGTTCTTTGCTACCTGTTGATGGTGAAAGACCGAAATTTGCGCAATTATACATTTATGATACTGAGAATGAAGTGTCTAACAGAATTAATGCATTGGGATATGATGTTCAACAATCTGGTGTCGAAGAGAATATTGTGAAGGAATTAATGGAAATGCTTGACCAAACTAATCAAATTGTCAAAGCTTTTCGAATGGCCAAGGAACGGTTTAAAGAACCTGATTACATACCAGTTAAATTGAGATTGATTGGTGCACGAATGAATGATGGTCAGCAATATACAAATCTTATCTCTTCAGAAGTTGCTGCACTTATTGTGGGAGATGTAGATCAATTGATTGACAAGCGTGACATAATCATTGAACATAGATCTAATGGTTTGCGAAGGATAAGTGATTTGCATCCAGCATTTATGCCTATGCAATATCCACTGTTATTTCCTTACGGAGAAGATGGCTTTCATCTTAATATTCCATACCAAAAGTGGAATCACACAACCAAAACGAAGCGAGGGACTGTGACTGCAAGAGAGTTTTATGTTTACATGCTTCAATTTCGCTTGAATCAAGGTTTCACATTGTTCTTGGGTGGAAAACTTTTTCACCAATATATAACTGATGCATTTACAAGCGTTGAAGGAATGAGATTGGATTATAATTTGAGGAATCAAAAGAAGTTCAGAACTGAAATTTTTCAGGGAGTAGTCGATGCTTTCACAAGAGGTGATACAGATGGAAACATGGTTGGGAAACGAATAATTTTGCCAGCAAGCTTTACTGGAGGGCCACGTTATTACATGCAAAATTATCAGGATGCCATGGCAATATGTACATATTATGGATACCCGGATCTCTTTATCACCTTTACATGTAATAGTAGATGGCCAGAAATAATTGCAGCATTGAAGTTCATTGATGGACAACGAGTGGAAGATAGACCAGATATTGTTTGTCGGGTTTTCAAGATTAGACTTCGATGTTTCATCAAAGAGTTGGTAGATGATCAACATTTTGGAAAAGTCCGAGCAGGTTAGTCTTCAAAATTAATTTATTAGTATTTATCATGTTGCTGCAATTTTTCAATAAACAAACAAAGCATTAATACTATTAGTATTTGCTTATTTTTTGAAATTCTCAATTTGTTCTCATAGCCCTTTATTTTTTTTATCAAGAATTAAAGTCTGAGATTGCATGTGTGTTTTGTTGGTTATACATTTTTTTCTTAAGGATAGGTATTTTGTTCATAATTTGTTGGTTATTTTTTCTACTCATTTTATGCTATAATTTCTTCTTTTCTTTACTGGATACAACTTTTTATATTTATTTCTATTTCAATTTTTAAATGATTTGTTGACAAGTTCATTATATGTTTTAATATAATATTGTATATTTACTGTTTTTTCCCATAAAATATTGTTAATATCACTAACAACATTTATTTATGCATTGTTGCTAACTATTATTTTATTACTCAATTCAAAGATAAAATATATTATCAAATTATTTAACTATTTAAACTAATTTTTAAACTATACATATCAAACAGTAACTTCTGCAGCATAGTTGCTTAGCGCTTGTATTCTCATCATCATAAAAAAAAATTATCAGCATCTTTTCATTCTTCTGTTTCATCAGTTATCTACATGATAGAATTTCAACCAATCTTTGGAAGTGTTGGGATCTTAGGACAGTTTGGAATGATGGTTCTGTGTTTTGTAGGACAAAAGTAAAATCTAAACAGAACAGCTTAAGCTATAAGCTTATAGCTTTCAATTTCATCAACTTCCTTAGAAACAATCGTTAGCACTTCTTTCACAGCCTAAATATTCTCCTCTGAGGACAGTTTGGAATGATGGTTCTGTGTTTTGTAGGACAAAAGTAAAATCTAGACAGAATAGCTTAAGCTATAAGCTTATAGCTTTGAATTTCATCAAGTTCCTTAGAAACAATCGTTAGTAGAAGAGTAGTACAGAAAAATAGTATGATTTTATTTTTGATTTTTTTTGTATCATTATCTGTTTAGACAATGGTTTTCATAGTTAATTGTGTTTTGTATTTGGATAGTCAAGCACCTTGGAACAATCTTCTGTTTTGAACCTACTAATGTCAAAATAATGGGTATAATCTATTGTTATTGATGTTAGTTCCCAGAGATTGTTCTTTTGAACAAACTTGCTTAGTGTTTGTATTCCCATCATCATAAAATAAAATAATCATGATGTTTTTACTCTCCTGTTTCATCAGTAATCTACACGATAGAATTTCAGAAGAGAGGGCTTCCTCATGCACATATATTACTGTGGTTACATCCTGATAATAGGTGTCTCAGTCCGGAAGATATTGATCGCATTATTTCTGCTGAAATACCTGATCCGAACATTGATCCTTTGGGCTATAAGGCTGTCATAGACTTTATGGTGCACGGACCATGTGGAACAATGAAGCCAAATGCTATATGCATGATCAAAAACCAGTGCAGCAAACATTATCCGAAAAAGTTCCAACCTCGAACACTTTTACCAGAAGATGGAGTTCCACTTTATAGAAGAAGAAATCAATCAAAAGCTATTCTGTTGGATGTCAAATCTGGATTCGAAATTGATAATCGATACATTGTTCCTCACAATCGGAATTTGTTGGTCAAATACCAATCCCACATCAATGTTGAAATCTGTAATAAAGCAAGATCCATCAAATACCTTTTCAAATATCTAAGCAAAGGTCCTGACAGAATTAGAGTTGCTATCGAACAGAGTGCCACAGCAAATGCATCCAATATTCACATGACTTCTACAGCAGTTGATGAAATAAAAAACTACTTAGATTGTAGATATGTTTCGGCACATGAAGCATGCTGGAGGTTGTTTAGTTTTGAATTGCATTATAGAGATCCATCAGTGGAACGTTTGCCCATTCATCTTCCTAATCAACAGAGGGTATCTTTCTGTGATAATGACTGCTTATTACGTGTTCTTTCTAGACCTGGAATTCGTGATACAAAATTCACAAAATGGATGGAAGCTAATGCACTACATGAAGATGCACGATGTTTAACTTACGTAGAGTTTCCTACAAAATGGGTTTGGAAAGACAACTTAAAAGAATGGAAAAGAAGAGAAGGAGGCAGATCTATTGGTAGAATTAGCTACATTCATCCAGCAGCAGGAGAACTATTCTATTTAAGGATGTTAATTAATGTTGTTAAGGGACCATCTGATTTCAAAGATTTACATACAGTTGATGGAATCTTATATGAATCATTTCAAGCTGCCTGTAATGCATTGGGTTTGTTGGGTGATGATAAAGAATGGGATGATGCTTTGGCACAAGCATCTGGGTGGGCTATGCCTTATCAATTGAGGCAACTTTTCACAACAATAGTGCTCTTTTGCCAAGTCACAGATGCAAGACAGCTTTGGGAAAAACATTGGGAAGCAATGTCAGAAGATATTCGACACCGATTCCAAAGTTTATATCAATTACAAAATTATGTAATACCAGATGAACATATCAAAGATTATACATTGACTGCTTTGGAATTACTATTTAGCAACAACTCCACCTCATTAGCAGAGTACGGTCTTCCAACTCCGATGCTTAACATGAACAGCCAGTCGATTGACAAGTTGTTGATGGAGGAATTAGATTACAACACTGAAGAACTTCGTGTTGAACATGCGACATTATTTGCTAAATTAAACAATGAGCAAAAAGAGATATACCATGCTATTTTGCAATCTGTTGCTCATGATGAAGGAACTTTTTTTTTCGTGTATGGTCATGGTGGTACAGGAAAAACTTTTCTTTGGAAAACCATCATATGTGCCCTCAGAGGAATTGGTCAAGTTGTTTTAGCTATTGCTTCATCTGGCATAGCTTCTTTATTACTTCCTCGAGGTAGAACTGCTCATTCAAGATTCAAGATACCTATTGATGTTGATGATCTGTCTACTTGTGAAATAAAAAAAGGAACACAATTAGCAAGATTGCTTCAAAAAACTGCTCTTATTCTTTGGGATGAAGCACCAATGATACATAGGAATTGTCTGGAAGCATTGCATAGAAGTCTCCAAGATATTATGCTTGATGATACCCGACATGAAAACAATAAAACCTTTGGCGGAAAAACAGTCCTCCTCGGAGGTGATTTCAGACAAATTTTGCCTGTCATTCCATCTGGATCTAAGCATGATGTGATCAATGCTTCGATATGTAAATCTCCTCTATGGGAACATTGCAAAATCTTTACTCTACAAACAAACATGAGATTATTGAGTCGATCGCTTGATCAAACTGCAACTGGTGAAATCAAAGACTTTGCTACATGGATTCTGAATGTTGGTGATGGTTGTGCACAAGGAATTGGTCCTAATGTTGATGACGATACAACAATCATCAAAATTCCAAATGATTTGTTGGTTAGTCCAGGAAATAATCCAATTCAAACAATATGTTCTACTATCTATCCTGACTTTGCTCAAAAATTTGCAGATATATCATATTTGCAACATAGAGCGATAGTAACTCCGTACAATGATACAGTCACCCTCATCAACGAGTTCATGCTTTCCGAACTGCCTGGTGATATCAAAACTTACTTGAGCTGTGACACAATTTCAAAGAGTTCGTCGAGCACCAGAGATGAAGATTTTTTTTATCCTACTGAGTTTCTCAATTCTCTATCTTTTAATGGGATTCCGAACCATAAACTTCAACTAAAAGTTGGTGCTACAATCATGTTATTGAGGAACATAAACCAAAGCTTAGGATTATGCAATGGCACTAGATTGATGGTGACTCATTTAGCATCCCGTGTGATCCAAGCTGAAATCATCTCTGGAAACCATATAGGTGAAAAAGTATTTGTTCCTAGAATAAACATGACAGTAAAAAATTCAAAGTGGCCATTTGTTTTGACCAGAAAACAATTTCCGATCAGATTGTGTTATGGGATGACAATAAATAAGAGTCAAGGACAAACACTTGACATAGTTGGCCTATTTTTGCCTAAGCCAGTTTTCACTCATGGCCAGTTATATGTTGCTCTTTCAAGAGCAACAAGTAGAGAAGGATTAAAAGTATTAATCCAATCTGAAAATGATTCTAATATAGGAACTACTAAAAATATTGTTTATAAAGAAATTCTACATGCTTTACATTAGATATATTCCATTCTTTCTTGATATTATTATATTTTGCGGTATCCTATTCTATCCTATTTATAATATAAATGTTTCTATTGATTAACTTGATGCATATTATGAATTATTGTATCATACAAGATTTTTGTGAATTATAGTAGATATTAATTGAATCTTCTTCCATTACTATTCCCAACATCTAACACTAGATGTTTTTCTTCATTTTACAAAATTTTTGCTATTATATGGTAATACTTTTGTTTATATTTATTTTCCATCAATATATCTAAAATCATGATAATTTTTTTACTGCCAAAATTATCTAAACTTATTATTCCATGCTTTCACAGGAAATCATGTCATATCAACCTCTGTCTGAATTACAAATTGGAAAAGAAGGAGGTACAATTCAAATTTGTGTTGCACGCATTTGGCACAGCATCAACTACAAACAGGCAAATGACATTATCAGCCTTGATTTCCTTGCCACCGATGATAAGGTTCGTTAACTTTTGATAAGGTTGTGATCTTAAAATAGTAATGCTCCAAATCTTATCAAACAATTAATAATCTTCTTTGCATCCAGGGCAATGCAATTCAAGCTATCATCCATAAAATACATATGAAAGAATTTGAATCCATCCTAAAAGAAGGACATGTTTACTGCATCTCTGAGTTCAAGGTGTCTAAACCAAAAAAAAGCTACAATGTAATTTCAGCTCCTTCTGCGATCACAATCACTTCAAAAACGAAGATTGTCAAGGCATCATCATCTGCTTTATCATTTCAACGCCACTACTTTCAGTTTTTGGAATTTGAACATCTGCCACATAGATATAAGATCAACGAAACTCTCACTGGTATGTTTAAATCTTTTTCTCAAAAATATCAGTTATTTATAAATTTTTACATAAAATTTAATTCAATTAAAATACTTACACAATACAATCAAATTAGTATTGAAATGATAATATATGAATCTATCCTAAGTTAAATATTGCTTCAATTTGCTAGAAAATATGATCAACTTACAATTTCGAGTGGAGAATGTATGCATGGACTATTATTAAATATTTAGCTACTTTTGATAAGAAATTGAAACAAATAAGAGATTTACACAAAACAGTATAAGTTAAGTTGTTAGATTATAACTTGAATATTGTTTAGTTTCGTATATCAAATGTTTAAGCTTTTACCTCATCATAGGACAAAATGCATAAATAAATTTCTCACCAAATAGAACTTACACTGCTAAAGTGCTATTCCCCTTCACCAAACAGAACTTGCAATGCTGCAGCACTAAGTTCTCAACGCTGCAACATTGTTTCCCTTCACCAAACAAAACTTAAAGCACTGCAGCACCAAGTTCTCAACGCTGCAGCGCTATTCAGTACCATTCCTACAACGCAGTAACATCACTTCTGCAACCTCAAGTTTCAATATGTTCAAACAGAATACGATAGCCTTAACCAAATTAATTCGTGTCATTATTCTTCAGAATGCAACATTTTTTTTATTGCACCATACCTTGTAAATATAAGCATACTGTATAACTGTTTGTTTTAATTAGTTCATTATCACATTTTCCTCTTAGTAATTCTATATATAATGTCAATAATTCATTTATTGTTAAATGTAGATATCATCGGTCTGATCATTTCAATGAGCAAAGTTACTGCCATATATGTCAGCAACAAATCAACTAAAGTTCCTAAACGGAACTTGCAATTACAGAACATCAAGTTTGCTACATCGAACTATACTTTCTTAACAAATATTACGTTTCTATAAATGATTAATATAAGTTGACTATTATATTCCTTTTGTTTCTATCTAGAGGCACAATAATTAACGCAACCCTCTGGGGAGATCTTGCATATTGTGTTGATGATGACATTATAGGACTAAAAAGCAAACCAATCATTATTTTGGCTGCTATGACAGTTGGAGAATACCAAGGTAAATGAATTAAATCTTCAACCATTATGCTATCTTCAATCATTATAATGTTTGACATGAACATACTCATAATTTAATCCATTCTATACATAAATTTATAGGACAACCATCTGTTGCTTCATGCTCTGCATCCAAAATTTATGTTGACTTAAATATTCCAATTGTGGCAGACATGAAAGCTAGGTAAACATTGAATAAAAATTATGATCTATCATACTTTTTTTTTTCATTTTGTTATTGTTTCTTTAACCACCATGCATTAATATTGAATTTATTATTTCTTGCTTTCATGTTCAATTCACACTCAGATTCGATGAAAAAAATGCACCAGTATTACTGCTTGATGTCCGCCAACGACCACAAATACCACCTGATCAACAAGAAAATCATAATCGTGTGACGATTAAGCAATTGCTGCAAATTGATCACTCCAAAACACAAGTAAGAATATCTTCCAATAATTAATTATGAAAACAAAAATCATATTCATTCTATTTGTCATCATCACTTTTTTTTTTTTTTAACATCTCATTACAGATAGAGACATACACTTGCATTGCAAAAATCAAAGAATTTGATTGCACAGAAGGATGGTATTACATCGGTTGCAAAATATGCATGAAAACATTGCAACAAATAAGTGATACTTTTTGGTGTCCAGATGCAAAACATGGAGAACAACTGCCTCATCTATGGTACATTTATCATCATAAATCATAATAGTCATTAACAGAACTTGATTTTTCATCACTCCTATCATTCTTTAACAAAATCATCTTTTCTTTCTTCCAAATTAGCTACAAATTAATCATCACTGTTGAAGACAATACTAGCAACGCAACATTTGTGGTATTTGGTGATGATGGTGAAAAAGTCATTGGTGCATCAATTCCTAAACTTGCATTGCTAAACCACTTAGACAAATATATCCTTCCTGAACCAATCACCAAACTCATTGATCAAGAAAAGCTATTTAGCATAAGCTTGGTCACAAAATCATTGGACACTGGAAATCTTACCTTCAGAATCAATAGTTGCAAAGCTGTTAATGAAGCCCATAAACCAACAATGATGCTTGGACAATCATCTACCTGTGAATCTACTTTACATTTGAATAAAAAAAAGAGCAACCTCGAAGTCCAAGAATGCCCTCCTTCCTCACCAGAAAACCAAATACAGCAAGACCTTTTTCCTGAAGAATCTCCAATCAAAAAAGTCAAATTGAGGTAATAGACAAGTACTTTACATTTTCATATATTATTTTAGATTTCTGTATTTAATAATATACATCTAACATGTCTTCTCAGTGACAATGTTGCTGTTATGATTATATTTTCCTTCATATTAAATATTATCTTAAACTAACCATCTCTTATTTAATATTTGTTACAGTGCTGAACAGAAACAAGATAAACATGGCTGAAAATCTATAATCACTGCTGTAACATAAGTTTTTGTTACTTCATAAACACCATCTTACTTCTCTGATGTTGTCCAAAAATTGACGCTGCATATTTTGAAAGAATTTGTACTGATCAAACTTTGTCCTTTTTTTGGACAACAAAATGTTCAGTTGTTCATCACTGAACATAAAACAACTTTTATATATTTTGTAATGTATGATATTATTATAGTAAACTTCATAATCATATGTGTGATACCCAATGTTACCACGAATGCATTAGAAACAGCAAAAGCTGCTCTTGAAGAACTCTTTTATCATATAATAACAATGATATATGTTGCTCATCTAATACTTCCAAGTACAGTACCAAGAATGCGAAGAATTGAATGTGGAATTGTCACTAGAATTCTTCCAAGTGATTATGGCTTCATCGAAGTAACAGGCAAATTTAGACTAGCAGCTGCAAAATGATTCTTCATGAAAGGATTGCTCACATAAACAAAAACTACCTGGTTTGCGATTACAAGGACATTGAACAGCATGTAGATCATGTTGCACAGAACAAGCTGTCAATGAAATATGACTGCTACCTTTCCTATTTTGATTGAACAATTTCTAGATGCTAAAGATCAATGCTAATAAATATCAGTTGACAATTTACATAGAGTTGAAGACGTTGCCAACCAATTAAAAAAAAAGCTCTAAGTAACATTAGCTGTTGACATAGGCACGAACCCAGAGAATACCAGAGAATCATTTCTTAGTAAATTGAAGCAAAATCAATCGTATTTCTTAGCAAATTCAAGCAATACCTAACTTAGCATAGATTCATTTATTATCAATTAATAACACCCGCGATATAACGCGGGTCAATAACTAGTTTAATATGAAGCTAAGGATTTAAAATTAAAAATCACAACAACCTGAAGAATTCTGAAGCTCCGAATTTTCGGCTAAGATGAAGCTAAGGGCAACCCATTATGAGTGAGATCATTTCACCTTGGTCCAGCTCATTTAGTATGGCTCTTCGACACTCAGACGAGCCCAATGTCTTAGGGCTGTCTGTCATCTCCAGGACCCAATTCTACACCTGACTCGGTTCAGTCATCAAGGACCGTCAAAACTCAATTACTCTTTTTATTTTCTTGTGCTCTTTAGTCCAATGGAGAGTGGCTTAAATTTCCAATTCATTTCCATTCAGGTAATTAATTTCAGATTTAAGAACCCCCTTTTCCAAATTGGTTTCTTTTAAATCTTGTTTAGATTTTCCTCTTTCTAATTTTTTTAATTTATCTTTACCCTTAAAAAGCAATTTGTTTTCTTTGTTTTATGTTCATTTTAGTGATTCTTGAAGCGGGTTTTTTGTCTGATACGTATGTGCTTTGGTCATTTGAGAACATTAAGCTACAATAATTTCAGGCTTGCCTCTATGATTTTTATGGTATAACACATGGTACATTTGCATCACTTCACTTAGTTCTCAATTATGAATTGTATGAAGGAATTATGGTTTTCAATGTCATATCTTCTGTTTTATTTTGCAACAATGTTATATAATATATATATATATATATATATATATATATATATATATTATGGCTCTTATTTTTCCCTTTATATCCTTTGTGATGGGATTAACAATACTGATGATGTATATTCTTTTTGGTTTGACATATTGATGATGTTATGTCCATTAGTTTTTAGGATTTCAGGGACTTTGAGTAGTTTGTGATTTGGTTCATGTTGATATTGTTTTGTAGAATGAGTGGCGTGCGATGGGAGTAAAACAGAGCCGTGGTTGGGTCCATTATGCGATTCATCGCCCTGCATAACACATAATGCTCTTTAAGAGACCTTTTGTGGTTAGTTGATTTTTGTTACTAATTTATTCTCTTTAATACTATATAGAAAATAATAAAAATAATTAAAATAAGTGAAGTATTACTTCATATAGAATATAACAATAAGAACAAGTAAAGTGTTATTTCATGCAGAACAAGTAAAACATAATTTCACGTAAAATAATTAAAATAAATAAAGTATTATTTTATATGAAACAATTTAAATTTAAATTATTGCATTTATAATATTTTACATTTCTACTACTTAAGAAATATCAAAATTTATTATAATGGTATAAATTATAATTTTTATTATTTTTTTTAACATTTTATATTTATTATTAAAAAATATAGCACTAAAATAATAAAAAATTATAAAAAAAGAATATTGCAATAAATATTAACAAAATTGATATGTGCATCGTAGCTCGCGGCTCGCGAGCTACAACATAGTTTGTGCCGCGAGCTGCATGGCCGCGAGCTATAACATAATTTGCTCGCGGTAAGTACATTACAATCTGCTTGCGACAAAAGCCTCGAGTTACAAGCTAAATAGCGCGTGGTAGAAGGAAAAATAGTGCCGCGTGCATAGATAGGCAACTTGCACGCGGCGGTTCGCGAGCTACAACATAATTTGTGCCGCGAGCTACATGGCCGCGAGCTATAACATAATTTGCTCGCGGTAAGTACATTACAATCTGCTCGCGACAAAAGCCTCGAGTTACAAGCTAAATAGCGCGTGGCAGAAGGAAAAACAGTGCCGCGTGCATAAATAGGCAACTTGCACGCGGCAAGTACCGCACACAACAGAACAACTTGCCGCGGTCAATACAAGTAGAAAAGCCCACCCAATAAATAAGTATGAAAGATTTAATTAACTACCCTTAAATACACACGTAAAACTGAAAAAAAGGAACCATTTCAGCTGAGTAGTTGTCAAGTTGACAAATTATGATACTCGGCTCAAAAGCAATTTTTTGTCAAAGAACCATTTTACTGGAGCTTGTCAATATCATCCATGATATTCAATAAAACATGAATCATTGCATTTAGCAATAATATTTAATCATGCAACGTAAAGATAGTACTTTTACTTTACTTTTAAATATTCTCATTATGTTTTCAAAAAAAATACTTACATTCTTTTTAAAGGTAAAAAATCTGTTTTGTGCCCTAATATTTTTTTTGTTTCAAATTTGATTTACTTTTCTTTTAAAATTTTAAAATCTTTATTCTATTTACAAGTTGATTATATCACCCTAACTTTATACATGAAAAATTTCTAAATCTTATAATAAGAAAATTTTCATGTAGGGGACAACAAACAAAAAAATACACTAATGATTTTTTATAAAAAGAGAAAAAATTAAAATTTTTCTTATGATCACCTAAAAAAAAGAAAACCATTTCCTTACTCTAAATATTGCATAAGGTGTTATTGTGTAAGGTGTTACCACTTAAAGAAAACCATTTCATTACAGGCGTTACAGCGCAAAGTGTTACAATACATGGTGTTACAATATAAGGCATTACTATATAATGCATTATAGTACAAAATATAACTTTTTCTTAAATTAATGCATAAAAACTTTTTAAGTAAGAATTTTTATTTAAGGGATAAAATATATATAGTTGATTTTGGCTATTAACTTATTCTCTTTAAGAATTGTTTTACAACTTAGTATTATACAAAGAATAATGAAAACAATTAGAACAAGAGAAGAACTATTTCGCATAAAACAACTAGAGCAAGTGAAATATTACTTCAAGTAAAACAATTAGAACAGTAAAGCACTGCATCACACTGAATAACTAGAGCAATTAGAGCATTACTTCATGCGACACAACTAATACAAGTGAAATAACTAATTTATATAAAATAATCGCCTCATACTAATAGCAGTGAAAGTAACTCGAAATAAGTGGTAGGGTTCATGAGTTACTTTCATCTTGAGATGTTTTAAAGAGTTTAGTTTGGTGGCTTAGATATATGAGTGCAGGTAAGAGGTCTTCCTCTTAACATTTTCTTGGAATACAAGTATTTTTTCTTTTACCTTATACTTTTGTACCTGTTCACGTACACTTTTTTCTCTTAACTTTTTTTTGTATAACTTTTCATATATATATATATATATATATATATATATATATCTTTTTTCTATTTCGTACTTTCTACTCGAGAATTACTTCAACGACCACATACTGAGTTTCTAACCTTTATTCATTATATGCAATAAAATCACTATTTTAATATCCATATAATGAGTTGTAGTAACGGTTACTCACATTAAAACTTTTTATAATAATGTCATTCATCACACACATTAAAACTTATTTTTGAGTAACAGTCACTTTTGGTATTATATAAAACCTCCACAATTCATTTGAAGGAACTTCACTTTTCTAGAGCTTCTCTTTAACTTCTCTCTAATTCTCTTCTACGTTCTCTAGTTATGCTCTTCCTATTCTCTTTCGTCTGTCACGATACTCAGTATTTCAGGAACTATTCCAATATTTTTCTTCACCGTTAACTTCAATTACATCCCTTTTACTTATTTGTAACACTTCTTTTTCCTATCACAAGAACTGCCTTTACACCTATCAATTATCAATAGCAATAAGAGAATCAGGCCCAGCAAACCATGCTTGCTAAGTAATTAATATTAGTGTTCATTAACCAGTATATAGCAAATGGATGAAAAAGAAAAAAAATACATATTAGTGTTTATGCATGGCATAAACAGTTTGGATGTCTTAGGATTCTGGGTTTGTAGTCTAATTCTCGACTGTGGGAGAATTCCATGTTTGGGCTTGTTTCTTGCTTTCTTTACTACGTTGTGGATGACACAATGTCCTTGCTACTACATCTTTAGATATAAAAATGCTTTAGATCTGGTGTACTGCTTAGATGGAGTTGATTAAAATTCTTCTTGAATGGTCACATGGATTTCACTTTTATGTGATTTTGCTCTCCAAGGTCACAGGACTTAAATGATTCCTATATATGTTTTTCAATCGTGAGTTTCCTCCTAACACTAATTTGTACACTCATTTGTTTCGTGATCGAGTTTACTCCCTTTTTTAAGTGTTTTTCTTAATGGATGAATTTCCAGGTTATAAAATGGGATCTATGGTTGGGGGAAAAAAAACAAATCATCAAATCTATGGAAATTGGAAAGCTCCATAACAAAAATGAAAAAATTATATTCTCCCCGTTTTAAAATTCCTTTATTCATTTCCACTCCAATTACGATTTTTCTTTTTCTTCCTTTCGTCTGTCTTATTTTCCACCTCACCTTACAGGTTACAAAATCCGATCACTTGTGGAAATGTCTTTTTCATGAAAAAAGAAAAAAAGCAATACTATTTTATTAATATAATAGTGGTAGCCTCACTTGCCATATACATTACCAAAAAAAACAACACCACTACGAAAACTTTGTGCAAGCAAAGAATAAGAGAGAGAGAGAGAGAGAGAGAGAGAGAGAGAATATATATAATGTTGGTTCTCTCTTACGCGCGATGTGTTAATTGTTTTTTCTTTTTTGCACAAGTTAAAAAATTGTGTGGTTTTAATTTCTTTGGCACAATTAAACAATAGGTAGAAAAAAATTAAATTAAATCAAATTAAATATTAGTCTAACCATAGAGACATTTAGCGTCATCAATAAATAAACAGCGTTTAGTTAAGAAGTAGCAGCGTAATAATGCCTTAAAAGGGGACAAAACTTTAGGCAAATAAGCTGGAATTGGGCGTACCATGTTCGGCTGTAAGCACTTCATCCTGTGTTGCATGCAACCTGACTAGCCCCTGTAAGTGCTCCGACATGTGCTATTGGTGGCAAGGCAAGACCGTCTCACCGACGAGCCATTTAGCTCTGCCACTAGCCTCCTAATCTTGTCACAATAAGCTTGTTGTGGCTATAAACAGTCAAATCTAGCAGCTTACAAGGATTTTAATTGGCCTTTTTAGCCACTGTATGTGACCTCAACAGTCAAAATGAGATATTCTCAACCTTTGGACTAAGGGTAAAATTTGTATTTAATTAATATTATCTGAATAAAAAACGTCAATTAAGTAATACCTCTACTCCTAAATCATAAGAAAGACTTTTGGGACAGAGCGAATACAAAACAATATAAAAACATGTGATGATTCATTAAGTAATACCAAGTGCATGATTGGAGGCTAAGCTTGTGAGAAATTCTCATAAGAATCAAACCAATTGTAGGAATTGCTAAGCTAATCTTGGTCTTTTATTTGGAGGAGTATTATATTTAAAGAATTAGCTTTGATATTATCAAATCATCACATTAATATATATTATCCCAATTAGAGACATTTGGCAAATTGAGCTCTAATTTTGTGCAACTGTCCTATGTTGGGATAATCAGGGGAAGTTGAGCATTAAACTACATCGTTTTAGCTTTCTATGGAAAATAAATGACAAAAATGAAAGATAAAAAAAAAAAGAGCGAGAGAATTAAAGAAAGAGAAAAATAACAAGGTTTTAGGTTTCTTGTGTGGAGAAAGGGCAAGAGATAAAGGACCAGAAAAGGCAAGAAAAAAGAAAGAAGAAAGAAAGAAAAGGCTGTCTGTCGGTTAGATCTGTGGTGGTTTTGCTTTTGAGACTATTTATTTTATTGTCATCCATTGGTGCATTTAGGGGTGAGCAAATAGAAATCGAACCGAATAACTGAATCGAACCAAAATAAGTTTAGTTTTTTCAATTCGGTTAGTTTGATTTTTTGATTAATTCGGTTAAGATAATTTGATTAGTATAATTACTTCGGTTCGATTTCGGTTAGGAAAATATCTAACCGAATAACCGAACTAATTGAAGGGCATTTTGGAGATGTTACCTAAAAAATTCCTAAATCCCCATTTCCTCTTTCTAGTTTCTGTCGTCCTGTCTCTCGTGACTCCTATCTCCACTATCCACTCTCGTCTCTTGCCCTTTCTGGTTTCTGTTGACTACAGTCCGTCTGCATCCGATCTCCATTCTCGCTCGATCTGGTTTCTACTGACTGCCCCTTCTAGTTTCTGGTTTCTGGCTTTATCTTTAGCAAGTCCAAGTTGCTGCCATTCTTGTTCCTTGATCCTTCACCTTTTTGGGCCTTCCCTCATCAAGTGACTAGTAAGTTTTTTGGGTTTTTTCCATCGTTTATCTGGTGAAGGCTTCACTATTCTTTTTAGTTTTTTTCTGGTTTTTACATTTTACATTTTACGTTTTTCTGGTTTTTTTAGTTTTTTTTTTTCTGGTTTTTTCTTTATCATTGAAAATGGCCATCCAAATACAGGGAGAAAGTGATGTTATTTGTTATTTGTATAGCATAGTACAATACTAATTAAAAAATATAAAACATGGAGAAATTTGATGATGATTTAATTTAATTTTAGTTACATATTTCCAATGTTAACATTGAACCATCCTAGTTTGATATAACTCTCAAATTATTCGAAAAGAATAGAAAATCACAAGAGTTTGATTTCACATTTTTATAGTGTACTAAGTTAGTGTGTGCAAATTCCTTGGAATTATTCTTAGGGTGCAGTTTCCTTGGATTCTTGTCTCATTGCATATCATTTTGCTTGATTGTTGATACCTAGCTGTTATTTTCCTTATTTTGTTCTTTTTCAATGCTTCAAAATTGGTTCTTTCAAGTCTCTTTCACAAATTTTACTTTTATCCAGTTTTGTCTGGTTTTAATGGTTTAATCTACAGTTGAAGGTCATGTTTATTCTGGATTTTTGATCTTGTTGGTGGGTTTTTAATTCTTTGCAGTTGAGCATTGTTGTTAATTTTGCTTTCATTTTGTTTTTTTAGTGAATTGATCGATTTTCATTCTAGGAAAATGGTAAAACATTCGTTAGTGCAATTTGGGACCATCTTTGATAAATCAATGTGTTGAAATAGGAGAATTTGTGTTTACTTTGCCTTTTATTTTGTTTCTAAAAACAATGCTGAATTACTTCAAATGATGAACTGTATTTTGATCATTTGGGTTTTAACAATTAGGTTTGATTATATTATTCGATGTTTGAGCATATTGGTTTATGTGAATTGTAAGTTTCAGGAATTGGCTTTTGTGCTGCAAATATGGCAGCTTGTATGTCTCCTTGTTTTGTACCATTTGACTCTCAAGCATTTGTTGGAGTGTTAGCCTTATCCAGAAAATATAGTTTGAAGGAGAGGTGGATTGATGGAGCTAGTTCTTGAAGGGTTTTAACAAGAGGGGTTCATTGGGTGCTTGCCAAAGGCAAAGAGATTTTCCACTTTTCACAAAGTTTAAATGTTCTGTTAACTCTAATAATGTTAGCCCAAATCATAGTAAAGCATCTTTTTTGGATTTACACCCTGAAGTTTCAATGCTTAGTGGTGAAGAAAATGATGCACTTTCTAACCGGAGAAATGAAAATTATTCTAAGAACATCACTAAGAGCTTAAGTGACAAATTTCTACAAATTTTTTTGCATTTAAGTTTTTCCAACAGAAAGTTATTAATATAAATTTGCTAATTAATTAATTCTTTTTGAGTGATAGGTTAAAGATTTCAATGGCAAGTGAAAGCGATAATCCAGCTCCACCTCCTACTTCTAGTGATCCTGCCATTGCACTTCCCTTTGTTACACCACCCTTGTCTCCTGCATCTTTCCTTCCATCTGAAACCCCCACTGTTGTTGTTGAAGATGATTTGTTGTTGTTTTTATCTAGTTGAATACTGTTAATGATTTGTTATTATTTGCTCAAAGATTATTTGTTATTGTTTATTCTATGTTTCTAATTATTTATCTATGTTTTTATCTGTGGGAGAGAGGTAAAAAGGGGTGTTAAAATCATTGGTCGATTGATATTTGTATACAAATAAAAAAATTATTAAGTTCGATTTTTGGTAATCGAACCGAACTAATTGAGTTAGTTTAGTTAGTTATTTATTTCGGTTCGATTTCGGTTAGTTTTATATAGGAGTTCGGTTAGTTCGGTTACTGAATGTTCAGTAACCGAATTAATCAAACTACCCGTTTGCACAGCCCTAGGTGTATTCTCGTTGCTTTCGAACCTTTTGTTTGATATTTTGTGTTAATATTCTACAATATTTTTATTATTTTACTATGGTAGCCAACCTCCCTTAAGGAACTACTTTTTGTGCAAGTCAAGAAGAGAAGAAAAAGAGAATATAATGGTGTTTCTCTCTTACTCGCGATGTCCTTTTTGTTGGCACAAGAAACTGTGTAGTTATAATTTCTTTGGCAAAATTAAAAAATAGGTAGAAATTAAATTAAATTAAATTAAATTAAATCAATAATGAACAACATTTAGTTAAGAAGTAGTAATTTCTTATTTTTGATGGTAGGGTAAACAACATCTAATAAGGAAATAATAATCTTCTTTTCATTTTTTTTCTAACAAGCTTATTTGTGAAAGAAAAAAAAAACACTCATTCTTTTCATTTCTTTTTCCTCTCTTCCAACTTTCAAACCAAATTTGAGGGTTTATAATTTTCCAAATCCTCTCCCCAACCTATTTCTCCCAAGGACCCTATCAATGTCAGGACCCAACACAACTGACCTGACTTAACACTGACAAATTCAACTTTCCTTTTTTTTTTTTTTTTACACTGACAAATTATAATTCCTATTATAATTTCTTCTAAAGTGGGATGTGGTTCAATATCCAAAAAAGCAAACTTTGGATTATTCACAAGAAGAAACAAGCAAGACTAAGGGAGGGACTTGTCTCCTCTAGCTCTTATTGCAACCCCGCTGCCAGCCACTGTATTCCTCGCGACAAACCGCACAGTAGTCAGGTTAGCTGAATTGGGTCCTGACAGTGATAGGGTCTTCGGGAGAAATAGGTTGGGGAGAAGACTTAGGAATGTCAATGACTACCCTATTATAGGATACTTGTAAGTACTTGACCCGGTTATTTCGAGTCAGAGTACCCAATAAACAGGTTTGAGATGGGTTCGGATAGTGATTTTACTATTAGAATCGGGTTCGGATACGGTTCGGATATCACACTTTGGATAAAAGTTACCTGATTATTTTTTTAACCAGATTCCGCGGATACCTATCCCAAACCCATTTACAAATACCCATTTATATATCTTTTTATTATTTAAATAGTTGAATAAAATTGATAATGATTGAACTCAAACCCAAGCCAAGGAAGGAAAGTACTCACTTTCTTAACCATCTTGACAAACAATTTCCTTCATTGTATATTGAGAAATATATTTAAAATATAGTTAGTTAAATAACTAATATGATGATATGAATATATATTAGATTATTAATTATGTTTAAATAATATGAATATCATATCATATTACAAAAGAATATAATTACTATTATATACATTTTTAATAAAAATGTATTTACTTTTTATTTTGGGTTAAAATTACAAAAATTATAACTTATAATATATATTTTTAAAGAGAGTTTTTGAGTTTAAAATAGTTTTGGAATCTAACTATTTTTTTAATTTCATGTAATTAAAGATAAACTCATATAGTTAATTAAATTTATTCATTAAACTATGATTATTAATTAACTTGAAATATTTTTAAATATAAATATATATTATATATATTGAGTAATATTATAAGAAATATAATTACTATATTATATATATACTAATACTTTTAGTATATATATACTTTAAATATAAATATATTTATTTTTTATTTTATGCTAACATTATAAAAATTATAACTTATAAAATTATTAATTGTAATATATACATATATATATATATATATATATATATATACACTTTATAGTTATTATAACTTGTAATGTCATTTAACACATACACTTTATATTATTTATTATGTTCATTTATAAAGAATATAATTACTATTATATAAATTAATTACTAAATAATATATATACATTTGTTTATATAAATTTGCAATATATAAAGTTAATTATCTAAAAAGAAGTTGTGAGATCATAATAGTTTTGAAATTTAGCTATTTTTTTTAAATTTCATGTAACTAAGGGCAAATTCATATAATTAATTAATAAAATTATGATTATTAATTAAATTGTAATGTTTTTTAATATCCATACTTTATATACATTGGGTTCATTTATAAAGAATACAATTACTATTTTGTATATACACTATAATACTTTTAATATATATACTTTAAATATAAATATATTTATTTTTTATTTTGTGTTAATATTATAAATACTATAACTTATAAAATTATTAATTGCAATATATATATATATATATATATACACGTTATAGTATATATAACTTGTAATGTCTTTTAACACATATACTTTATATTATATGTTATGTTCATTTATAAAGAATATAATTATTATTGTATACATTAATTACTAAATAATATATATACTTAATTATTTAAAAAGAAGTTGTGAGATTAGAATAGTTTTGAAACTTAGCTATTTTTTTTTAAATTTCATGTAACTAAGGGCAAATTCATATAATTAATTAAATTAATTAATAAAATTATAATTATTAATTAAATTGTAATGCCTTTTAATATCTATACTTTGTATACATTTGGTTCATTTATAAAGAATATAATTACTATTTTGTACATACACTATAATACTTTTAATATATATACTTTATAATATAAAACTTGTAATGTCTTTTAACACATACACTTTATATTATATATTATGTTCATTTATAAAGAATATAATTACTATTGTATAAATTAATTATGAAATAATATATATACTTTTGTTTATATAAATTTATAATATATAAACTTAATTATCTAAAAAAAAGTTGTGAGATTAGAATAGTTTTGAAACTTAGCTATTTTTTTAAAATTTCATGCAACTAAGGACAAATTCATATAATTAATAAAATTGTGATTATTAATTAAATTATAAAGTATTTTAATAACTATATTTTATATAAATTAGATTTATTTATAAAAAATATAATTACTATTTTGTATATACACTATAATACTTTTAATAGTTATTTATTTTTATTTTATATTAATATTATAAAATTATAATTTATAAAATTATAAAATTTATATAACAAATTTTTTTTTGTGCTTATTAGAAAAACACTATTAACTTACTTCACAATTTCTTAATCCAAATGTGAAATGTTTATGTAATTGATGTTAAAAAGAAAACAAAAAAATTAAAAAATAAAAACCCTAGCCACTCCCTTTTTTTCTTTTTTTTTTTCTCTTCTAGTCAGTAGTCACTCCTTGCCTCTTTCAGTCGAATCAGTCCTTATTCAGTTGTTCTTCCCCAAGACCCCAACTGCCAACCTACCACGCCACGCTCGGCTCCTTCATCAGTTCATCTTTTTTTTCTCCCCAGTCGCCTAGCCATAGCCACGCCCTGCCAGCTACCTCAGTGTCGCCCCAAGCCCCACGCCCTTGTTCTTCCCCAGTTGCCGGCTTACCACGCCACGCTCGGCTCCTTCATCAGTTCATCTTTCTTTTCTCCCCAGTAACCCAGCCACAGCCACGCCCTGCCGACTGCCTCAGTGTTTCCCTAAGCCTCACGCCCTTGTTTTTCCCCAACTGTCGGCCTACCACACCACGCTCAGCTCTTTCATCATTTCATCTTTCTTTTTTCCCCAGCTGCCCAGCCATAGCCACGCCCTACTGGCTGCCTCGGTGTCACCCCAGGCCCTACGCCCTTGTTTTTCCCTAGCTATTGGCCTACCACGCCACTCTAAGCTCCTTCATCAGTTCAGCTTTCTTTTCTCCCCACCCACCGTTATTAACGCATATAGTAGCATAGTTGGTGAAATTCAAAATTGATCAGCTCATCTGCTGGTTATAAGCATATAGTATTTTGAGTTAAAGATATACAGCTGCTTGATTTTCTTTCTGTTGGTTGTCCCTGAAGATTAAACTGTTATCAATTGATGATATTTTGCTAGATAAAAGCAGATGTTGAAACGAAAGGGGAATTCATCAACAGTCTCATCCATAAAGTCTTGGCTGCAGCTCATACAGATATAAAAGATGTCCTGAAATTTATGGATTGGCTTAACAGCGAACTTTCGTCATTGGTAAAGTCTCAAATCTTTCTAGGTTGTTTGCTTTACCATTGATCTTAATTCGTATTCATGTCACTCTGCACAATAAGTCTTAAGTTAATTACCACCACCTGTATTTCAACTACAAGTTACGAGTACTCCAAAGATAACAAAAAGGGGAGATTAGTCTACAGTTTATCGGTTGTTCTCAGTTCCAATAATACATAGCAGTGGTAATCTCTTTCTTAAGACTCCATAACTAGTATATAAGTTAGTAATAATGATCATCTCAGAATCTCTAGAAAGAAATTTAAATCATAGAGGAGTTTCAGTTTTTGCAGATTAAAAGTTCAATATTAACACTATTTTTGATATCTTCCAAGTGGACAGGGCAGTGTAGACACTTTTTTTTTAATTATATAATAAATAATAAATCATAAATATCAAAGTAAAAAAAAGTAAAGTAAAAAAAAAGGGAGCTGAAGCACACTTGGCCTCCATTGTCAACAAAATACAGAGCATTCAATGCTCCCCAAACGGCCAAGATTTGTGTGATCATTTTCGGTGGATATGTTTTGACTTTAAGGCTTATGATTATCTAAAATTTTGGACAATCAAGCTTTGAAACATTTTTGAAACTCAGGCATAAAAGGAAAGCCGGATTGAAAACCAAGCCTGAGGAGGCTCAGGGGGATTTTAAAAGCCAGGAAAATCAATAAAAAACCAAAAAAAAAAACACAACAGCAGCAACCAAAAACCAAGAAAAATTTTAAACCCCTAGCAGTTAGAACCACAATCCACAACAATCAAAAATACATACAAAAAAATACAAAATAATAAAAAAAAGAGGATCGGCTTTAGAGAGAGTGCCGAGGTTGAGAGAGAAGAAGGCAAAGGATTTTGGTCAGATTTGGGGTGCTGTAGGTTCAAAGGAAAGGAAAGAGAGAAGAGAGAGATGCTGGCCTGAGGGCGAGTGGCGAAGGAGAAAGAAGGGAAAAAAAAGAGAGGAAAGAGAGAGGAGATAGACGCCAGCGTGAGAAGAACGGTGTCGGGGAGAAGAAAGAGAGAAAGAAGAAGAAGAAAAAGAAAAAGAAAAAACAAAAGAAAGAAAAAGAAGAGTTGCTGGCTAAGAAGGGAGAAAGAGAAGCAAAGAAGAAGAAAAAAGAAAGAGAGAGAAAAAGAGAAAGAAGAAAAAAAAAAGGATAGCAGCTCCAAAACAGCACCGCATCAGTTGGAGAAAGGCTTCTCCCTCTCCCTCAGGTGGGCCAATTGCTAGATTGGATCCGGTGGGCTGTGCATAATTACTTTGGGTCATTATTCTGAGCCCAAACTAAGGTAAAATCTTTTTTCTTAATTGTCATATGGGCTTGTTTGCTGACCCAATATGATGTTAAGGAGCATTGTAAGTATAAGAAAATTAAGGAAAAGAATTAAGAGTGTTATTATGGTTAGAGATTTTGAAAGAATAAAGAAAGTTACAAGTAAATAATAGATGAACGTTTAAATTTAAATAAGTAAATATATTTATAAATGGAAAACATGGTGACCGATTTAGGTAGGAGGATAAGTCAATTTTAGTAGGCTATTAACTAGAATAAAAAGATAAAATACACATTAGATGTAAGCAGAAAATATAAAAAATATAAAAAAAAAACAAAACAAAATGAAATAGGTGAGAATAAAAATAGAGTGTTTTGTAATATAAAAAATGGGAGTAGATGGAAATATAGGAATACATATATTTAAATATATGATAAGTAATAATAAGATTAATAGAAATAGTTATTTAGTTATAAAAACAGATCCAAAAGTAAAATATATAGAGAAACAAAAAATACACTTAATTACTAAAAATAAATATATATAAAATATATATATAAATAAAATGTAATGGAATAAAATTGGTAGATGACAAGCTAGTTAAAAGAGATAGTTTTATATAAAATATAGAGATAATGAAAATGGGACACGATAATAATTATTTAATATAGATAAAAAAATCATGATACAAATATAAGAATTATAATTATTATAAGAAAAAAGGAAATGATTATTTGAGTGATTCCACCTTAAAAGATCAAAGAGTTGCCTCTTTTGGGTGGACTACTTATGTGTGGAGTTCAAGACGGATTTTCATCGAAGCGTCGGGATAAATCCGAAATCTATACTCCAATACCCATTAATTCAAATAATGGTTGTTAAAAAATAATATACATTAGAAAAAATAAATAATTAAAAAAACAATAATAAATAGGTAAGCAAGGCAACAAACCACCTTAAACTATTAAACATATTATTACATAAATTATGAACCAACTAAATCAATAAACGTAGTCATGTAGATATCATCATTTTATACTGTCATAGCATGCCCCATTCATCTTATTAATGGGGCGAGAATTTCGATCATGGGATTTCCTCGAAGAGCTCGTAAAGACGAATTCTTCCGAGGTATCCCTAGGTAAGGAAAACTTCGAGACTTCACCAAAGCGTTAGGATGGTCTACGAATGATTTTTCAATAAACGATTGTCGACCTCATCGTTTAAAATTGAATAAATCATGACATCATTTTACCACTATATCACGTGCATCTATGAAACCGACTAAAAGATTCAATTAGATAACATAATAAAAAATTAATTAATAAGAAAGATTAAGGAAACATAGGAATAAAATCAAGATAGGCTACAATAGGATAACTTAAGATTAAATGGTACCGTCCGTGGAACGGGCGTCACGAAGGTGCTAACCCTTCTCCGTGCGTAACCGTACTCCCGAACCTATCTCTGACAAACGTGGATCAGTTCTCGTTCTGTCAACAGACCTAAAATTAATTTAGGATTTCGTTGATTAGAATCGGATTAATAAGTTGCCAATCACACCTAAATAAAAAAAAAAGATTGGTGGCGACTCCTAGTTATTTTATTTTCACCCATGTCTGACGATCGGCTTTTCGGACCCGACACATTACAACAGGCAGCCTCTGATCTGAAAACCACAAATATGAGACTCAAGGATACTGTTAACCAAGTAATTTGGATTGTCTTTCATATTTTGATTTCGGATGAAAGTTGATGTCTATCTTTTCCTTAATTTCTGCCATGTTACTTTGATCTGTTCAGCTGAGGTCAAGCCGTAACTTTTGCATTGATATCATCCTCTTATGCATAATTCTTTGTATTGCTGTTTATTTATACAAGTAAGTTTCCTAATTTTACTTGAACTTTTGCATAGAGTATTGCACAGTGCAATTTGTTTCTTAGGCAAAACTTCACTGATTAAATTGTTGCTAATATATTTGCATAGTTGCTTCTCATATTTTGTTATTTTTATGTTTCTAGGTCTTTTGAAAAATGGATGCAATAGACAAAATGTGATGATAGTGTTAATTATAATTGCAATAAGACCCCCTCTCAATCGTCAGCATATGTAGGGTCAAGTTCACAACAAGTACCTATAATTGAGCCTTCTAGAACTCCTACTAGTGGTAGTCAAGCTTTGATCTCTCCTACTGGAAGTAAACCTCCATTGTGTAGTTAAAGTACTAAATGTCGTCGGAAATTAACTTCAGAGGTTTGGAATCATTTTTGAAAAGAAAAATATCAATGGGGAAGATGTGGCAAGTTGTAATTATTGTAAAGCTATTCTTAAGGCCAATAGCAAGAATGGAACAACCGCTTTGAAAAATCACATGAATACTTGTGTAAGGAGAAAAAATTCAAGCATTGAATAATGCTTTGAAAAGCAAAAGCAACTTGACATAGATACACAAGCTGATGGGAAGGTTCATATTCGAAATTACATATTTGATCAAGACATTTGAAAACATGATTTGGCTTGTGCTATAATCTTGCATGAGTATCCGCTTTCTATTGTTTCTCATGTTGGTTTTAAGAAGTTTGTTGCTGGTCTTCAACCCTTGTATAAGATGGTTTCTCGCAATACACTTAAAGAGGACATTCATAAGATTTATTGCTCAAAGAAATCCAAGCTACAATAGGGGTTTGAGAAGTTAAAAAGTCGAATAGCAATCACGACGGATATGTCGACTTCAAATCAAAAGAAAGGTTACATGGCCGTCACTGCTCATTATATTGACGAATCTTGAGAGTTGCAAAGCTATATCTTGAGATAAGCAATTTTTATTCTAATTCTTTAAATTGCATTATGTTATAGATTAATGGTTTTATGAAAAAAATTTAAGCAAATTCATTAATATTATTTTGAACATGTAAATTTGTATATGTCCTAGCACCTCACACGATGGATGTTCTTGCTCAAGAAGTGATGAATGCTTTGACTGAATGGTATATAGAGAGCAAACTCTCTACTATCACTGTGTATAATTGCACCTTCAATGATGGTATAATTTCTATCCTAGTGAATCACTTGGGTTCTGAACTTTTACTTGATGGAAAACTTCTTCACATGAGATGTTGTGCATATATATTGAATCTTATTGCTAAAGATGGATTATCTGTGATTGAAAATGTTCGTGATAATGTAGTATATTGGTCAACTGGTCCATCTAGATTAGAAAATTTTGAAGAAGTGGCTCATCAAGCTAAAGTGTCATATTCTAAAAAGTTGAGTTTAGATTGTAGAACTAGATAGAATTCAACTTATGTGATGCTTCGGACTGCTATAGGATACAAAGATCTTTTCCTTAAGTTGAAACTTAGAGACAAAGGTTACTCTTGTATGCTTAACGAGGAAGATTGGGAGAGAGCAAAAAATCTTGCTGACAAGTTGGAAATGTTTTTTATCTCACTACTTTTTTTTCTGGGACAGAGTATCCTACTGCAAATTGTTTATTTGTCAAAGTTTGTAAACTTAGAATTACAATTGTGAATTGGATGTGCTCTGATGATGTGACAATTAGTGCAATGGCAAAGAAAATTTTGATAAGTTTGAAAAATATTGGAAGAATATTCATATTGTGCTAGTTGTGGTGATTATCTTGGATCCTACGTATAAAATGAAGGTGGTTGAGTATTATTTTCCTAAAATTTATGGTGGTGCTGCAAATTATGAGATTGAAGAAGTTAGAAAAACTTGTTATGACTTACGTCAAGAATACCAGAGTAGATCCACCAATATAAAACTAGAGTCTTCTTAGAGTTCATTCGCAACAACATTTGATGAATCACCCGAATCAGATGATTTGTATAAATTTCTTTATTCTTCTACTGATGGGCATGTGAAGTCAGAATTGGATCATTATTTGGAAGACAAAATTTTACCATTCACTAAAACTTTTGGTATTTTGAATTGGTGGAAGACAAATGAGATAAGAATCCCACTTTGCAAATGATTGCTAGAGATTTTCTTGCTATTCCTATTTTTACAGTTGCATCTGAGTCAACCTTTAGCACTGGTGGGAGAGTGGTGAGTGACCATCGAAGTAGGCTTAAACCATACACTTTGGAGGCATTGATGTGTATTCAAAATTGGTTGAGGAATGAAACGAAAGGTAAATAAACTCATATTTTTATTTCATTTCTTTTCTTTAGAAAGTATCTATTATCCCAAGTGTTATATATATTCTTATTTTTTTTATTTGTGTAGGATCATGTATAACAAATGAAGATTCAATTGCCACGCTTGTTGACACCAACACGGAAGAAGATGATTGAATTGTTCATGAGCTTGCCTTATTGTCAATTTGTAATGTTGTTTAACTAGTTGTTTGGATATTTATTTTAATTATTTAAGTTTATGTTGTTGTCGTTTGGATATATGTGCTTGGTTATTTAAGTTTATGTTATTTGTTTGGATCTTTAGTTATTTAAGTTTATGTTGTTGTTTGGATATTTATGTATAGTTATTTAAGCTTATATCGTTGTATGGATATTTATTTTTAG